>NW_011360354.1:0-5356 GCF_000735185.1 Notothenia coriiceps | reverse complement strand
CAAGTGAATGCAGCACTAGACGTACGTCTTGTAACCCTCCCCCGGCCATGGCGCGAGCGTTGAAATATGATTAGCGGCGACTTCATTTGAACGGGACAGCGCAAAACGAGAAGCATTCGGACCCAAGGAATGAGGTATTTGCGGTCTACAATGACAGAGAAGAGACTGTCAGGTTGGCTGTACTCAGCATTGAATCAAAACGCACTAAAGCTTTGGATCTTACTAATTTTATGAGGCGTTTTGCTGAACAAAATGGTAATCGCCGCATGTCAACTTGATGCTCTGCTCACGGATGAGCATACAAAACTGTTAAGATGATGACCTTACGTGTGTAAATATAAGTTTTTCTTTGTGGGGGTCTGCCCCCAAAAAACAGTTTTAAGTCCTGAGAAAGTCAAATAAGACGGTGTGTAAAACTACACTGCCCAGCCAACAGAAAGTAACCACTTTGATTGAACTAGGCCAGTAGGTACGGGCTTTCCACTGGATAATAACTGAAGTATAAAGAATGCATGACTGAAGTGATGGAGACCATGTTTGAAGGCAAACTAAAAGAGGAAATAACAGGTCAAGCAAATCCCCCTCTCAGATTCCACAGCAACCAGAAGAACATAAATACTGGCTGGTGATTTGATGAATCAGCTTTGTGATGGAATACAAAATGCACAGTGCATTTCCTTAGCTATGGATGAGTCCACTGACACCACTGACGATGCTCAGTTGCTGGTGTTTGTGAGTTGTTATGACGAGGCAAAGGGGGAGTTTGTTGACGATGTGTTGGGCCTGACGAACCTCAGTGGACACACAAGGGGGCAAGACATTTATAAAGCATGTTCATATTGTAGCTGAAATTACATGTCAGCAATCCTTGGTACATGTGTTATCCTTTACAAGGGGTTTAGGGCAGTTTGCAGTCTCACCTGGAGGCATGGGTTCCAATCCCACTTCTGACTGGTTTACGCTTGAACAGTTGAATGAAACACCTTAATTGGGAAGAAATGTCAGCAATTCTTTATAGTTCGTGGAGTTCTATCGGCATAGCAGACAAACTTTTTAATTATCTTCTTTTTCAGCACGTCATTCTATTCAGCACTCCTATATATAGCTGGCTTAAGGCCTACACATGAACACATCCACCTTACCAGACTGGAAACATGGGTGAAGCGGATGCTCATCCATCACAAATAGAGATAGAGTGGACGGTTAATTAGTTTGAATGACTTTGTATACTGCAGGGTAGCTTGTGAATTTACTCCAGGTGGAGCTAAAGTCTGATTTAAGACTTGATTATATTTCTAATCATTAATCCAAATCTGTAAGTAACTAATGTAGTGGAGTAAAAGTACACCATATAGCTCTGAACTGTAGTGGAGTTCAGGTCCTTCAAAAATATACTTTAGTACAGTACATGAATAGATATACTTAGTTACTTCACAACGCTGCCTAAAATTAAGAGCAGCAATAATACTACAGGAGTGTGTGAGGACTGCTGCTACCTGTACGCACCGAAGATATACAGCCTCAGCTCTTTCCTTAGGGAGTGTGTGTGAGCAGACGTGCTTACACACACATTGATGGGCACGGATAATCAGGCAGTCCCACACACACACACCACACCACACACACACATGGGGCAGCCCTGAGTCGGACATTCTGCTCTCTGGCCATAACAATGATGGATGTGGAGGGCAGCAGCAGCAGATTGCTTACCCAGACATGAAGGCAGAGCAGCTGAATAAAAGCACTGAATTTTCAGCTCTCCTTTATTCTCTTCGTCTTCTTCTTGTTTTCTCTGATTCCCCCCTGACAGCTCCCCCGGCCTACCCACACTCATATCTTTTTTACTGCTCTCCTCCAGTGCATCCAACATTGTTTTTCTTACTCTTTCACTCACTCCAACAATGACCTGTGAATTAGGGCCGGGCCTCAGAGGTTTACATGTAATATCAGCTGATCGATACTGCAGCGCTCAAGGAGTCCTCCAGGGTTTGTGATTGCCATGGAAACGCAGAAGCCTAAGCTGCAATCGTGCCATGTATGGTGAATAAATGAAATAGCCTCTGACTGCTTTAACACATAGAGGAACATGAAAGGTAAGATGTGTGTTCCTGTTAGAAAGTAGGAGTCAGGTTCCATCGGGGATAGCACACACCTGTTTCCTGTTTACTGACATGTCTTCTTACAGTAGTACACTTAGTTTACATAAACATTTTCTTTATTCTCCCATTCTTTTTTCACTTTTTTTGGTGTGCTTTATACCATAATATAATTACTCGTTTGAACGGTCATAAAAATAAATCTTTATATAGTTTATTACTTTGGTAGAAAGTTGGAGTTGGAGTTTAAAGTGTGTGTTTTAATCTCCAACAGAAGCAGTGATTCACACTGCTATTCAACACAATCTTGTGGATAACCACGGGTCGTGTTATCAAGCATCTAAATGTGTCAGTGTAAGAGAGGGCGAGGGGGTGTTGGCTTACATAATTTGTTCACACATGCTTCCAAGGGTGGAGAATAAACATCCAGACGGCAGTACACAGGATGTTTCGAACACCACTGTTTGTTCATATGGCAGGTGCACTGAAAGTGACACTTCCCTTTAAAGAGCGCTTTGATCAAGTCAACTCAAGTGAAGCATTAAAATGAAAAGTGGCTGAAATGACACTCGAGGAAGAGAGGGAGGAGGAGAGTGCTGATCCTAATGAAGGCCATAAAGAGAGGCAGAGAGTTGGAGGAGGTGATTATGGGCTGCTGGCTGACCGACCACAGTTTGGTGACAGACACTCTGAGAAAGACACACTCTGAGGGCCCGCAGGGCCCTACAGCCAGTGCCTGTTCCCGCTCACACCCTCAGCCAACCGGAGTTCACCGTCTGATCTCCTGGTCAGGAACGAACTGTGGCCCCTGATGATCCAAACTAGCCTCCAGGCCCATTATAAAAACACACACTTTAGGAGTATGGTCATTTTAAAGAAGAACATAAACTGAAACTAAAACATTTGAAATAACGGACACATGGTTTTCATGTCAGTTTATATTATAAATATTCATAGGGTTTACAATTAATCAAATACAAGTTCAGAGTGAGAGGCAGTAATCAGGCATATCTTGCCTCAAAACGATGCAGAGAAACTAGTCCATGCATTTGTTACTTCAAGGCTGGATTATTGTAACTCTTTATTATCAGGGTGTACCAAGAAGTCAGTTAAGTTGCTTCAGCTGATTCAAAATGCTGCAGCACGTGTTCTAACCAGAGTTTGGAAAAGGGACCACATTACTCCTGTTCTGGCTGCCTTACACTGGCTCCCTATAGAACACAGGATATAATTTAAAATTATTCTTCTCGCCTTCAAAGCCCTTAATGAGCGGGCGCCATCTTACCTTAAATAACTCATTATACCCTACTGTCCTACTAGGGCATTGCGTTCCAAGAATGCAGGGTTGTTGGTTGTTCCTAGAGTCTCTAAAAGTGTTAGGATTCGTGGAAAAAGGTAGGACCCAAATGCAGAATACAAAAAGGCAAAAAAGGGACTTGAGAGGGGACTCGAGAGAGGACTCGAGAAGGGACCAGAGAAGGATCTTGAGTCTTGAGTCAGAGGCACCCCCGATGAAGAAGGGACTTGAGTCGGCGGGACCCCCAACGGTGAAGGAGCTTGAGTCTGCCGGTATGCCGACAGAACACGAGGGGTTGGCGTCGGCCGGAGAGCCAACAGGGGACAGGGAGCTGGAATCGGCCGGTACACCGACAGGACATGGGAAGCTGGAGCCGAAACTGGAGCCAGAAACAAGGCTGCTGGGGCAGGAACTGGAGCCGGAAACATGGCTGCCGGAATTGGAGCTGGGACCGTTGGAGCACGGGCTGGAATCCTGGCCTTGCGTCTGTTAGAGGTCTTTTGGAGGATCCGTGGACCTCCAAACGCCAGACGGGATCCCGAGAAAGGGTCCGAGAATGGAGACTGGCACTCAGGGCTGCGTGAAAAAACTCTGAGCCATTCAGGCAACGAGCTCCTCAACCATGGCCACCTCCATTTGTGCCTTTTTGAGGACAGCCTCTTTGTCCCTTCTAACCGAGGTTCTACTTCACTCAGCATGATGACACCGAAGAGAGTAATCTAGATCGAACAGATCCAAGTAAAAATAATAAAAATCGGTTCATTCTGTTAGGATTCGTGGAAAAAGGTAGGAACCAAATGCAGAATACAAGAAAGGCAAAAAAAGGTCTAGGAACAAAAAGCGAGCTTTATTTAAAAAAGCTGATGAACAAAACATGGCATGAAACAAACAGGTAGCACAAGGTAACACAAAAACTGACTGTGACCAACATGGAGGGAGACAGGAAAGACAATGAACCGACAAGGAACAGAGGGGAAGACAAGACTAAATACAAAGAGGGGTAATCACAGGACAAGACACAGCTGGGCAGGGGAGGCATAAACACGAGGGCAACAGGTGAACACAATCAGACGCATGAGGGAAAACACAGGAAGGAAGACAAGACACAGGGAGAACAGCATTTCAACATAAAATCATGATAAGACAGTGCCTCTCCACCTCTGTTCCTTAGTTCTTCCTTAAAGAGCCTGTGACACGAGTTGTCCCCATCATCCAAACCCATCAATTTGAGTAAATATTGTCCCCTTGAAAACCGTTACTGAACTGATTTTGGATATTTGTACTTTGATAACCATTAATCTGCCCTTCAATGTTGACAATTGTCTAGATCTTCTCTGGGATTCTTCAAGTCCCGCCAAATTATGTGTGACGTCATTGCGGGCACAGCGCTCCAGCTGCACCGTTCAGGATCCCAGCATCTGCATGTAAACGCACGATGGGGCACACAGCAGCAAGCTCAGACAGCGATGACAGTTTAATTTTGAACGTGTCTGAGAGCTCATATGAGGCTGAAGGATCGGTTTATTTTGTATCTGTTAGAAGTTTAGGAATTAGGTACGTCAATATGGGCGATCATACGGTCATGTAGCCAGTGGTGGACTGGGACAAAAAATCAGCCCGGGACTCTCGACCGGCCCGCTTCGGTACCACTAGTAAATTGTCAACGGGGGGAGTGGGGGATGTGCTAGTGACTTATCCGACCGGCCCACTTCGGTACCGGCCCATCGGGATTCGGCCAGTCCGCCACTGCACCCAGCCCAGCCCACGTAAACTGTCAACGGGGGGAGCCTCGCTGCGGGGAAACGGTGGACCTAGTGTCCCGATCGGAGTGGGAATAATAATAATAATAATAATAATCCGTGCATTTTATCCATTAATTTCCCCAACATTGTGGTAAAAAAAAAAAAACCGTTTAATACCATGTTGGTGTACTACAACTACAAAAAGCATACGGTTTGTTTTC
>NW_011360353.1:0-4804 GCF_000735185.1 Notothenia coriiceps | reverse complement strand
AGCACCATGACAACCAACTGCAGCACTGAGTCCCATAAGAATGCATTGAGGAGTATATCTGACCATTTTGCCACCTGTTCAAAAGATATGGCTCCTATCACAAAATTACCAGGCCTTGAGCATCAGGGAACCCCAATGAACTGAAATATGTTTGTTTTTTTGGTTTTGTGTGGTAAATGTGAGGAGAGCAGTTTGTCTAAAGTGCACTTCACTCTGTTCTGAAGAAAGATCCAGATGTTCTTAACATGGGAATCAATTGGGAGCTAGCTGGACTTTTTGTCTCTTCATGCCCTCAAGAGGCATTTTGTTTAATTTTTATCTTTTTTTATTTTACAACCTAGGAGAGGTTTTCCTAAGTTTTTCATGAAAAAATATGTCTGAGGAGTGTAGGGTTTGGGAATTATGGCAAGTTTAAAATATTTTTGGGGGAGAATTTCAAGCACTGCTCCACTCTGTTTTGAGATCAAAGCACTCTAGACTTGACGAGCTGCTCCCATCCACTCTAATGTTAAAATCTGAAAAAGGCCTCTCTACCAAGCTCCAAACTAAATTCAATATCTCAAAAAGTTTAAAAGATATCAAAAATCTGAATAGGAATTGAATAGCTGACGGTCTTGTGATTATTTGAAAGTCAGAATGAAGTGTCTAGCTGAAAGTATGTGGAAGGAGTAGCATTTGGCGCAAAGTTTAGGAAAAGTGGATTTGAAGGCTTCTCCCATTGACTTCAATGTTAAAAAAAGAGTTTAAAAAGCTGAATATTTAAAAAAAAGGTATGAAATATTGTGAAAAAGTTCAAAGTTTCCCATCAATTGCTAAAAAGGCTGAATAGTTTAATATTTGAATGGTTTCTGTAGCTGAAAATAAGCTGAAGTTATGGAATGCCAAAATATTGGCTGAAATAATAATAATAAGGGGAAGAATAAAGATTTGAAGTACTATAGTGGAATTCGCACTAATAATGTTATTTGGTACTTTGAATAAACGTTTATGCCAAAATGTTTGTGCTTTTACTTAGCTATGATTATAAATACAGGACTCTTCCTACATCAGTATGAAATAATAAAAAAGACACAGCAGGTAGCAGTTTAGAAAGCCTCTTTAATTGCAATAATACCAACATTTCACAACAATGATTCCAGAGGTGCAGAAAGACAGACATTACAAAATAATTGAGCATTTTTTTTTGGATTTCCTTTGCTGTTGTTTTTTTAATTTTTTTTATTATAAGTGCGTTCATTATTTGTATTCTTCTTAATCCGTGATTCCCAACAACAACAACAACACATTCCTCTCACTTCCCAGCAGTGTGAGCCGAAAGCACAGCCTGCGGAGGGGGGGGTAAACGTCCCCTAACTTCCCAAATCTACCCGGCAACCGAGCTCTGAGGATACAGTGCGAGTAATAAGACTTCCCCACCACCCCCTTTACCTTCAACATAAACACAACACTGATAGAGTGAAATGTAAAAAATCAATGCATGTCCAGAAAAATTAGAACTCCCTACCCAGAATTCAGCTGCTGCATTTAAGGCCTTAGTGTGCGCGTGTGTGCTCACACTCACTACCATGAGTCTTTTTCAAACTTAACGCAGTGTTTTTTTTTTTTAATGTCAAGGCTTTTTTTTTCTCAGTGCAAAAATTAAGAAAATTCAGCACAATCAAAACGCCTTCCGTAATTATTATTTATTTTTTTTAACTTGAAATCTGCCTCTGATTTTTAAGTTTCCGCAAGAAATGTGTGTTACATTTTTAAGCCCATAAGCGTAGTCACGAGTACTAACTGCAGCTAAATCAAGGAGGTAGATTTATCGTACTTTACTTCGTGTGAACAGATGTGTAAATGGGGAATTTGTAAAAGTGAAACCTTCCAAAAAATGCTTAATATTTGTTATGTCGAAAGAAATTGCAAATTTAAATTCAAATATTCTTTATGTATTATTCCACATTTTAGAAACCATTTTATGTATTTTTTATTTGTGGATTTAGTTCGTATAGAAGCCGATTAATTTTATACATTTCTCTTAATTTCATTTATTGGGTTTTTAACTCATACATTTAGTATCTGTTCACAGAAATAACGTTGATCAAATCTACCGCCACGCTAAATCGATAGGATACATTCCGCGTATAACCCTTCATTATAATCTGAAGCGAGAGCATAATAAGCACTTCCATTCTTAACCATTATAAAAACTTCTGCATAAAATACATTTTCTGTAGATCGAGATATTACTTTGGTCCCCTTCCAGTAGATCGCTCTTCATTAATGTGTACTTCCTTCCTTCTTCAATTAGAAAAATAGATCCTGGATCAGGACTACCATCATTGGAATGTTTCCTTACAAAAATATCCTTTTTTTTTTCTTTTTCCCAGAGAACGAAACATGAAGCGGACGAAAACATTTGGCCCAAAAATAACGTGTGTGTGTGTCAGCATGGTGATTGTCCCGAGTTTACTGTGTGTGTTATGAATGCATAGATTGTCACAGGACTAGGAGGAAATCGGTTTCTCTAGTTTTGTGTTCCTCTCCGTTCAGAAGTGTGTGTTAGTGTGTGTTTTTGTATTTTATGATGCGGGTGTTTTTAATGATGACTCAGGGTTTTTAAGGCTTGGGGGACTCGGGGGTCTCGCTCTTGGTCTCGCTCTCCTCGTCGCTCTCGATGCCGGTGCGAGGCATGGTGCGGCGCACGGTGAACGGGAGTTCGCCACGTCTGGAACGGAGAGAAGAAAAAAAATATATTTGAATTAAAACTCTCAAATGCCTCTGCTTTTTATAGCAAAAGGTGGAAGCCGCAGTCCTCCAGCACGATGCAGTGAGAGGTAAAACACATGAGATACAATGGAGACAATTACAACAAGATTACAGCTGCTAACAAATGCTGGAAGAGCATTAACACAGGCGCTACCAGAATCTAAGCACAAGTCTTTACTCTATTATTTATTTGTTCTTTTTCCCTTGGTTTTATTTGGAATATATGGACACTGGCTATAATTCTCAGAATGTGTGCTTTTGTGTCTAGATGTTGGGTTGTATACAAGTGGGCATATTTGCTTTGTATGTGTTGCAATCAGGGACGCGGGAAGTCAGTCAGAGTTTGGGGTACGGGGGAGGGGGGTGCTAGTGGAGCCTTGCAGTGGCTGTTGTTAAACCCTGCTTTCACAAAACTCCCATCCCTGATCTTGTCTGCACTGACGAGCTTCTTTTCTATAGCAGAGCAACAGAACAAGCACACTGCATTATCACTTTCTGTTATAGTGAAGCTTTTTATTAACTGCTTACACTAAAATGCTAACTCAAAAATAGTAACTCAAAATAAAACTTTTGTATCGATTTGTTTTGTGAACTTTTTGGCGTTGCAGTTACAACTCTCCGCCAACAGATGGCGTGCTGCAGCCCCCTCAGCCCCCCCTTCCCACGTCCCTGGTTGCAATCGGCAATTGTGCATATATATATATATATAATTAAATCCTGCTCATGTGCTCTTGTACGTTTTCTTTTAATGACATCAACCAGCTAGGGACTGCAGATGAAAATGAGCCTCCATCTCTAAATCTGGCACATGTACATGCTGGACTCAAGGGCTCGTGTTGATTAATGTGCAGTGTCCCTTTAAAATAAATAAATACAAATGTTCGGGTGTTGTTTCTCACCTGAGTTTGTTCTTCAGGGTGGAGACCTCTCGGGTCATGGAGTCCGTTGACTCTGTGGCGTCCTCCAGCTCTCGCTGCAGTTTCCTCCGGTTGGCGTTGGCCCTCTGAGCCTCCTCCTCCGCCTCCTCCAGCTGGCGCTTCAGCTGCTTCATGCGGGAGTTCAGCTTGTCCACCTGCAGAGAGACACAGTATAATAATAATATTTCATTTTTAAGTCGTTAACACATTAAAATAAAAACATAACGGTCACCAGAGGCAATACATGACCTGAATATGTTCACAGCAATTAGTCCAGTACCAAAACGGGCTCACAACAAATAAGTGTTGATTCCAGTCTAGCACAAGAGGTACATGTATACGTGTACATGTATACAACAAATGTAGGGTCTATCTACATTCTATACGATTTAAACCAGGGGTGTCAAACTCAAATACACAGTGGGCCAAAATAAAAAAATGGGTACTAGTCGAGTGCCGGACTGGTTCAATGTTTATTGCAGAACTTATTGAAATGAACTTATTGCACATATTAAACCTGGAACTAACAAAGCTTCAATGATTGCCTATAAAAAAAACATTAAACATTAAATAATCAGTTGCATTCATTTCTTATGGCTCTATCTGCAGCTTTTCCAGAGTCATTTCTTATGAGTACATTTTCCCACAGGCCAACAACAGCTTCAACAAAACTATTTCCCTCAAAGAGAAACCGAACATGCCCTGTTTTCGTGAGAGAGAAAGTGTAGAAGGAAACATCCATTAAACTCAGTGTACTGCTCTGTGATGCTAGTTCAGATACTTGGCATCTCATCTTGGGTGCAAGTTCATCAATGTTTGGGGTCAGGCTCTGAGCTTAGGAGACCCTCAGGATGGAGTGAAGGTGTGCGTGCAATATACCGGCGGGCCAGATCTAATAGTAATTAGAAATTATCCTGCGGGCCGAAATTAAATCCACCAAGGGCCTGATTTGGCCCCCGGGCCTTGAGTTTGACACATGTGCATTAATCGGTATTATCTTATTTAAAGTGGACCTATCTTGCTATATTTGAAACATATATTGTAGGGCCATACCTATATAAAGTATATAAATATAGTTTTTTTTCCAAATACCAAACAGATCCTGCATTTTAGCCATGCCTAATTTCGCTCTATTT
>NW_011360352.1:0-4237 GCF_000735185.1 Notothenia coriiceps | reverse complement strand
TGTGTGTATTGATATTAAATCACCACCTACCTGAAAAAGGAAGAAAATATCAGTTATATTGTGTTTTTACTGCTAATTTCGTTTTGCATTATGTCATGTTTTGCTCGGTTGTGTTATGCTAACCATAATAAGCTAGAGCTAAAGAAGCTTTCTGATTGGTCGGCAGCTGACGTTAGATGCTACGTTCATATATATGGGAAATTAGACACTCTAAACTCTGCCGCTGTCTGGATCATTATTTTCAATATTATGTGGAAAGCATTTATATTTTTAGAACTACTATATTGAAACAGAGGAGCTCTAATATAAAACAAAAATAGCAACACTAGTTATGTAATCGCCCTTTTATCTATAGGTTTGTGACCTGGATTTTTCATTCATTATGTATTTAAGTTAAACTGGGCGTTTTTCTCACAAAGAGAAGCTGTACTTTCCGAAGATTCTCTCCCTGCCTGACAGCAAACAGCTCTGCAACGCATGGCCATCCGGTAAAGCGCTATGATTGGTTAAAACCCCTGTCACTCAAAGTATCCATGAATATGATTGGCTCATTCTCTCCGTCAGTCACCAATGCGTGATAGCGTTGTGTTGTTGGCACAGGAGGCGGGTGTAACGGTAGCAGTATAGGAGCGGCTCGGAGGTTGATGACAGCGCGGTATCTTTTCATGAATAAAACACTAAAAACAGGAGAAAAACTCAAACGGATATATAGAAACATATCTCCCAAACCAAACCCGTCATGGAGTCCTATGACATCTTAGCTAACCAGCCCGTTGTGATCGATAATGTGAGTATTTATGATGTCATTCATCCACACCCTAATGTGAGGCCTGTTAGCTTCATTGTGTTATAGCTAATGAAAACACATTATAATGCCTTTATTACTTTAGTGATTAACAATGCATTCACTGTGTTCCACTTGTTAGCATATCTTCAACTGATAGTATTAATAACATGCCTTGATTTATCAGCTAACACAGTGACTAGCTTCCAGCAGAAACCGGTTAGCTTAGCTTAGCAACCAGATCATAATGTTAGCTGTGGTGCTTTAGCTGTATTATAACGGTTATATTAATAAGGATAAATATCTAAGTAGCTGTGTTGAGCTGTCAGTAATGATATGAGGGTCAACAATCAGCTCTACAGGTTAAATATCTGCATCTTTATGTGAAGAACAGACAGCAGGATGCTAGCTCTGCTGTCAAACCTGTATCATCCTGTTACCAGCCGGAATCAGTATTCAGATTATTTACTTTAAGTACACATCACAGTGTACAAATACTCATCTTCAAGTACAAGCACTGCATAGAGAATGATTCTTAAGTACTAGTTTTTAAATGCAATTAGGGTAATGTACTAAGGGAGTAAAACGCTTTCAATATTTTTAAAAACAAAACGCTTATTAATTCCAATTAATTCACTGTTTTCCACTCATGGTTTTAGTCACTTAGATATCCAGTTGGATGGTTCAATCTACACCAAATTATCCTGTTTTAAAAGTGTTCCTTAATTGTGTGTATCAAAGTCTGAATGTATATATAAAGTAACTAGTAGAAGAAATCTGTAAAAAGCACAAAGTTTGCTTTCAAAATGTACTAGAGTAGAAGTATAAAGTAGAACACTATGAAAATACTAAAGTACAAGTACCTCAAATTAGTACATGTACTTTTTTACTTTCCACCACTGGTTATCAGCATTGTGTACATTAAGTATTGATTGTGTATTAAGCTGTAGTTAAAGTACTGGTGAGTGTTTTATATTATATATCTATCTGAGGTTTCTGGATTACTGAGTATTAAGTACAAGTACACATATCACAGTGTGCAAATACTCATGTTCAAGTACACACATTGCATAGAGAATGATTCTTAAATACAACTGTTTAACTACAATTATGACCATTTACTAAGGGAGTAAAAGTACTACAAATATTTAAATATGTTTAAAAACAAAAGCAGCAAAAAACTTCTTATTTTCAATTAATTCTGTTTTCCACTCGTGGTTTTAGTCACTTAGATATCCAGTTGGATGGTTCAATCTACACCAAATGATCATATTTTAAAGTGTTCCTTTTGTGTGTGTCAAAGTCTGAATGTATAAAGTAACTAGTAGAAATAATCTGTAACATGTACAAACTGTAGAGTATAACTAATAAAGTAGTATACAAGTACCTCAAATGAGTATTTAAGTAGATCACTGAGTTTCTTTCCACCACTGGTTATACCACCATACATGACGTATTGCTGGTGTTTTAAGCTGTAGTTAAAGTATTGCTAAAGTGTTTTATATGATATCTGATGTGACTGGATTAGTGCTTGTCTTCGTCTATATACTGTGGGCTAGTGTATCTGAAATATTCCCCTGTTTTAAAATATTCTTTCACATGTTTTTTTGGTTTCTTTTAAAACAAGTTTTATTTTATATATTTAAAAAAAAAAATTTTAATATCTTTTTCGGGCATTTTGTCAGAAATTCTTCAGACTTTATTCACATGTTCTATGCACACTTTTCCCATTGTATTCAACATTTGACTGATGTAAACTCCTTTCTACTTGAATGTGCAGCAACGTATTCTGAAAGGCCATCACATATTTGTTTCTACTTTTGTTGCATATTCCTTTTGGACATGTTTCCACACCATTTCCCCAAAAGTGTGTGTCCCAATGTTTTTGGGACACACACTTTTGTTCATTTCTTCAGGGGGCTTTCCAGACCTCATTCCCACATTAAGGACATCTAGCTTTGTCCTGTGAGAAGTCCTACTACCTTGAGTTTTCTCTCCAGTAATTGGTAAACATATTAAAAAGACTAATCCTATCTATTTCTGCTGCTACCAATCATCTCCATTACAGATGAACAGACTGATGACATGATTACTGGATTCATTCATTGATCCCATGGTCTACAAATATCAGAGAATAGTGAAACATGTCTTTAAATGTCTTGTTTCTCAGTCAAACCCAGAATGAAATCACCTTAATGTGATATCAAATATGACAAAGACAGACATATCCCTTTGAAGCTGAGGCCATAATCTTTGCCATTTGCATGAAAAATAGTTTTTTCAACAAACTGCAATTATCCTTCTGTTTATCGACTTATCATTGAAGCGTTAATACCATCTTATGAGTATGACGCCTTATATTAAATATAGTGTGTTAAAGCACGCTAACGACGCTTTCAGTGTTACTTTATGACGCATCAGGTCCCATGATCTGTTTCATTGGGTTTGTTTCGGTAAATAATGAACTTTTTCCAGCAGATCTTTTCAGTTTCCTGTAGCTTCGCTCGTCACGACGATGCAGGACAAAGTGGCTGTTGAAGCGATGTAGGGCACAGTGTTTCTGAGTGTGTGTGTGTGTGTGTGTGTGTCGGCTGGGGGCTTCAGGCTGTGTCTCATGACCTCCCTGAGTGTAAGAGATTAACAGTCAGACCCTGTGATGTTTGTTTCTTATGATTCCTCGTTGTGCTCCTCAGGGTTCTGGGGTCATCAAAGCCGGCTTCGCAGGAGACCAGATCCCCAAATACTGCTTCCCCAACTAGTGAGTGTCCCTCTGCTCCCCGGAAACACAGAGGAAACATTAGCTGTTCATCTGATGGTGTTACTTTAGTTTGTCTAAGAAAGGCCAGGAATGTGTTTCATAACATATCCATTTTCTCAATTTTCTAAAATATATTTCTTCAGATTATTTTAACACATTTTAGGGATATTTTTAAAATCTATTTTCAGACTTTATTTAAATATTCTATACATATTTTTCTGGTGTTTAAAGAGCCTGTGACAAGATTTTCCCCCATCATCCAAACCCATCAATTTGAGTAAATATTGTCCCCTTGAAAACCGTTACTGAACTGATTTTGGATATTTGTACTTTGATAACCATTAATCTGCCCTTCAATGTTGACCATTTCCTGGATCTTCTCGGGGATTCTTCAAGTCCCGCCAAATTATGGGTGACGTCAATGCGGGCACAGCGCTCCAGCTGCACCGTTCAGGATCCCAGCATCTGCATGTAAACGCACGATGGCGCACACAGCAGCAAGCTCAGACAGCGATGACAGTTTAATGTTGAACGTGTCTGAGAGCTCATATGAGGCTGAAGGATCGGTTTATGTTGTATCTGTTAGAAGTTTAGGAATTAGGTGCGTCAATATGGGCGATCATACGGTCATGTAGCCAGTGGTGGACTGGGACTAAAAATCAGCCCGGGACTCTCGACCGGCCCACTTCGGTACC
>NW_011360351.1:0-1711 GCF_000735185.1 Notothenia coriiceps | reverse complement strand
CATGTCCAGGCCCGTCTGAAGTTTGCTAGAGAGCATTTAGATGATCCAGAAGAGGATTGGGAGAATGTCATATGGTCAGATGAAACCAAAATAGAACTTTTTGGTAAAAACTCAACTAGACGTGTTTGGAGGAGAAAGAATGCTGAGTTGCATCCAAAGAAAACCATACCTACTGTGAAACATGGGGGTGGAAACATCATGCTTTGGGGCTGTTTTCTGCAAAGGGACCAGGACGACTGATCCGTGTAAAGGAAAGAATGAATGGGGCCATGTATCGTGAGATTTTGAGTGACAACCTCCTTCCATCAGCAAGGGCATTGAAGATGAAACGTGGCTGGGTCTTTCAGCATGACAATGATCCCAAACACACCGCCCGGGCAACGAAGGAGTGGCTTCGTAAGAAGCATTTCAAGGTCCTGGAGTGGCCTAGCCAGTCTCCAGATCTCAACCCCATAGAAAATCTTTGGAGGGAGTTGAAAGTCTGTGTTGCCCAGCGACAGCCCCAAAACATCACTGCTCTAGAGGAGATCTGCATGGAGGAATGGGCCAAAATACCAGCAACAGTGTGTGAAAACCTTGTGATGACTTACAGAAAACGTTTGACCTCTGTCATTGCCAACAAAGGGTATATAACAAAGTATTGAGATGAACTTTTGTTATTGACCAAATACTTATTTTCCACCATAATTTGCAAATAAATTCTTTAAAAATCAGACAATGTGATTTTCTGGAAAACATTTTTTTCTCATTTTGTCTCATAGTTGAAGTATACCTAGGATGAAAATTACAGGCCTCTCATCTTTTTAAGTGGGAGGACTTGCACAATTGGTGGCTGACTAAATACTTTTTTGCCCCACTGTATGTAAAGCTGTCACAAACCTTAAAATTGAAAGAATTTTTAAAATCTCTTACGTTACATTACAATTATTAGCATTCATTCTTATTTAAAATGTTGCACGAAAAGTTACATTTAAATAACTTATGCTGCCGGATAAAGTAGTGGAGACCAAGTTATTGGTTAATGTACTTATGATGCAGACTGTGATTGTGGGTTTGGGCGCTAGGTGGCGCCCTCCGCTCATGTTTCCTGCATGCTGCAGTGAAGCAGGTGGCTCTGCTGCTATGTAAAAGTATTATTACCAGAGTGTAGTAATACTTTGTAACAAGAACAAATCCTGCATTCAGGAATGAATTAGGAAGATGAATGCAGTGAAGCAAAAGGTTGAATTTTGAAACATAAATATTTGGAAGAAGGAGAAGGAGACAGAGGAGACAGAAAGAGAAACCCAGTGTGGCGGCTTTGATTGATTTCAGCTGTAATCTCCTCACTAACTCATCTCCTGACATCTCTCTCTCTAACAGACTCTCCGTCCATTAAAGCCGGTCCTGGCTGAGCGGCCTGAAGAGACAAAGCATTTATCAGCTGTCAGCTCTGCTGCTGTTACTGCAGACAGACACAATAACTCTGACAGAGGAGAGCCCACACATACATGTACCACCCGTATACTCAGGGGTTAATATGTACACACACACACACACACACACACACACACACACACACACACACACACACACATACACATACACATACATACACACACACACACACAGACACAACATACACACACACACACATTAAAACCCGGGTTATATATACACACACGGCCCAAATACACAGGGTTTTCATACACACATACAACTCATAAACACA
>NW_011360350.1:0-1122 GCF_000735185.1 Notothenia coriiceps | reverse complement strand
CTACTCCCTCGTGTGTGTGTGTGTGTGTGTGTGTGTGTGTGTGTGTGTGTGTGTGTGTGTGTGTGTGTGCGTGCGTGTGTGTGTGTATGTGTATGTGTATGTGTGTGTGTAATGAGGCTTTGGCAAACTGTGTGACTCAGTATGAACATTAGACTGGCGCTAATGGACCGGTTTAGACACGCATGAAGGAATAACATGCCTTCCTCGGACTCCTTCACACTTTCCGTCTCTCCTTCAGCAGCGCAGTCCTTAACATGTTCCCTGAGCTGACCTCAGAAGAAGTTTCACTGCCGTTTTAGCAGAAAGACATCTTGCTTTTAACAGGTTTAAAGCAGCCGTAGAGGACATAAAGTCTGTGCAGGAATCAACACTAATTCAACAGATCAAAGTAGAGCGAAAACGCTGTAGAAACTCAACGTGAGAACAACTAATCCACTTTGGAAACACCTTTAATAGACACGATTAAATAAAAGGCCAAAGTAAGTGTCCATAAAACCAAGAGAGCGTAGACTTTCCTTTCCTAGAACTTCTCCGAATTAGCCGGACCGCAACAAACACTCATTCCTGGTCATGTTCATTAAGCTTCTCAACACTCAAATGTAATGTAACATACATGTATTAGCCACATTTACTCACTTGTGGTTTTGTTACCACAAGTTCTTTACAGGACAACAAATGATATCTTATCGTATCGTAGAGTATCATATCGTATTGTCTCGTGTTGTCTCCTATCGTATCATGTCTTATCGTATGGTATTGCATCTTATATCGTTTCATGTCCTATCGTGTCGTATCATCTCCAGTTTTATCGTATCGTGTCTTGTGGCATTATATCATGTCCTATCATGTCGTATTGTATTCTCACTCATTGATTTCTTCCTGGAGATATGACAACTTGATTTGATTTTGATTCCGGGTTTCTCCATTTTACTCACAATTCTATACTGTAGGGACTTTTGTTTTAGTAGGATCTGAAACTCTGACTTCCTGTCTTAACGTACAACTCCAACACAAAGCTTTGGTCTGTGTGTGTGTGTGTGTGTGTGTGTGTGTGTGTGTGTGTGTGTGTGTGTGTGTGTGTGTGTGTGTGTGTGTGTGTGTGTGTGTGTGTGTGTGTGTGTG
>NW_011360349.1:0-3097 GCF_000735185.1 Notothenia coriiceps | reverse complement strand
CCATAGAGATGTTGTAACCCTGGAGATTTGAAGTGATGTCACTGGATAACAAGATGTTTTTGCTCTATTGATCTGAAGCTGTGTTCTGGGATCCTGTCAATAATTGTTTTCTCTCACTTGATATTTTACATTTGAATGTCCTTTAGAAGTTCTAATACAATACAGCTTTATTTATAGAGCACTTTAAACCTCCAGACCAAAGTGCTGCACAGTCAAATAAACAAAACAAAACATACAAAAAATAACACAGCACAACTCACACACCATAACACAAGTACAAGTAAACACAATAGACAATTAAAAAAAAAGGAGAAGAGGTGGGTTTTAAGAAGCGATAGTGTGGAGGCCTGTCTGATGTGCAGGGGCAGATCGTTCCAGTGTGGGAGCCGCTACAGAGAGGCAACGGCCCCCTCTGAGCTTTGACTTGGTTCTGGGCACATTCAGGAGCAGTTGATCCGCTGACCTCAGAGGGCAGGTGGGCATGTAAGGGTGTTGCAGCTCAGAAAGATATGGTGGGGTCATGAGACCATGATGATAAAAATCTCTCCCCAGTTTCTTACTACATCTTCCTTTCTCCTCCATGTTGTCCTCCCTTAGAGTTCTTCTTTTCCCCTCCAGCCACCATCACAGCTACTTCCTAATGTAGTCTGATGAGAATGAGGCATAATGCTTAACAGTATTTTTCTTATCCTATCTGTATTTGTTGTGCATTGTTATTTATTTCACTAAACAATGTTTTACTTTGTTCAGTCAAGTGTGTGTCATTGTTACTATTGTTTTTTTTATTACAAAAAAGCTTTTAAGCTTAAGACAAATCAATCCAGTGATTGAACCTTTGTCTATTATAATCTTACAAAGTAAAACTGTTATTTTGTGCTTTGCAATTACAAGCCATGGAGTGGCAGAAGCTTATCCTAATGCTATTTCTGCTGCAAAAGAATATTATTAGAGGTTAATACGGTCATATTGAAGTGACTGACTTCATAATAATTATAGTGGCTAAAGTGCTGGGTGATCAGCAGGGCGTACTGGGTTTTGCTTGTTTTTCCAAATCTTATGACGATGTAAATACCCTCTGGTTAAAGCTTGGATGTTATTTCAAGTTTATAATCACTTCATATTTAAAAAAAGATATACAAATATCTAGTTCCATTTTCTTTTTAAACAATACAATACTATACTGCTTGGTCTATCAACTCATCTCTCTGAGCTCTCACTTCTTTTCAAATAGTGGTAAGCTAACTTCAACAAAATGATATACTCTACTCTCCATAGAGATGTTGTAACCCTGGAGATTTGAAGTGATGTCACTGGATAACAAGATGTTTTTGCTCTATTGATCTGAAGCTGTGTTCTTCCACTGTCAGACATGGCTGCGTTCAGCTTTGGCTGCAGTAATCCCTTATTTACAAAGTCATTCTCCTGTTGAGAGCTTTGCTCTGTTCACGACCACTGAGCGGTTGACTTTATTGAACTCTGACTGCACTGAAGTTCCTGTTATCTTTTATAATAAGGCAATATTTTAAGAGCTCAGCTTATTCAGCATTACCATTTCTGAAATGTACAACACATAACATGTTCTATATCTCAACTACAGCTATACTCCACTGAATGACTTTTAAAAATGAAGCTGGAAGAATCACAATATTTAAATGTTTCTGTTCTTTGCAATTATCAGAGAAACTGTAGCAGGAAGTCTGCATCCAGGTTCAAAATGATTGAAATATCTTAATCACAACCTGTGTCCTTTCTAAGGCTTACCATACACATTATTAGTCCTCTCTGGTGTTGTCTTTGGAAACATTTTCAGTTTCTACTACATCAACATATTAAACACTGTAATGATGAATCTAATGATTTGCCATTTGTCTTGAATAAAACATTCAGCTCACATAAACAGTATCACCATCCTGCATGTCTTTGTAGTGAGGCTTGCATGTGTTTACATAATTTCTTGCTAAAGTTGAAAAGACTGTTGAAAAGCCACAGACAGATTCAGCCACACTCCCTATTAGTTTTGTAAAGCAGAACTGTCACAGTGCATCACAGATCTTCAGGGTAAATTAAAGTGAAGATATCAGATAAAGCTGTGCCGTTGGATTTGCATATATATATATTATATATATATATTATATATTATGCAAAGTTGCAAGAAAAGACTTTCTGTAAAAAAAGGATGTTGTGCGTATTGTGCATTTCTCTATATGTTGCCTTGACCTGCATGCACCTTTGGATATGTATGAAACAACTTGTTCTGTTTTATTTGCATTATGTCATCATACAGCTCAGTAAACAAAATGGAAATATCATCAGCATTAGGTTTTTATTTATTTATTTGTATAGAATGCATGTTGTTATGTTATGTTATATTATTTAAAAGCCGTAGCAAGTTTTTTTGTCAGGTTATTAGCGGTGGGTGAATGAGGAGCACACTGACATGTGGTTAAGGTTCAGCTGGTTAAAGTGAATAAAACATGAGCTGCTAATAAAAGGTGTCTAATGCACTCTTCTTACTGTAAACTGACATTTAAAGTGTTGACTGGCATTTGTTAGCTAAGCCAGTCTTAAAAGAAATACATCAATCTCAGAAAACCTTCACCTCGTCCTTTAGAAAGGCCAGTGAATATGCTCTATTGTCTCTACCTCCACAATGAACAAGCAACCGCCCCCTCGGCTGGATCAAGGTGTGTAACCTCTGTGAGTAACATCCCCACCGCAGAGTGTGTCTCTGTGGGAGGTTTACAGAGCAATGTGCAGAGAGGGTGTGAGAAATGAATAAAGAAAGAGACAGAGAGTGAGGGGTGTGTGATACCCTGACATGGAAAATGTGTCTTTTGAGATCAGTCCTTCAGGGAAGATGATAAATGGGATCAAGAGCAGCATGTTGATGATGTTCTGCCTCAATGACACAAAGACTCAACAGCTGTTTGTTGTGCTAAAAGCCTCTCATCAGCCTGACTGCCCTCCTGATATTTAAACATATCCACACACACACACACACACACACACACACACACACACACACACACACACACACACACACACACACACACACACATTTTCTTTATGTAAAGTTGTATCATTAGAAACACAGAAA
>NW_011360348.1:2089-8167 GCF_000735185.1 Notothenia coriiceps | reverse complement strand
CCAGAGACTGTATTCGCCATGACACAGACAGTCTGTGGTTTGTACTGGTTTAACTTCTGTCTAGTTTCTGAACAGATATGAGGAGCTATGAGCTCTGAGGGCTAACAGCTAACGGCTGATGTTGGGTTTGTGGTTCACATTGTCACTACCCGATCTGCAGCCCTGCCCTATCTGCAGTGCGCATGTGCGAGATGGTCCGCCATATTTGACAACTCCATACGGCAACTCTAATAGGACATTTGACGTCTAGACGGCTGCCCGATTTGCATCGTGCATGCGCGAGTCATAAACGTCTCAAATATCTTTATTAAAATATTTTGTTATTTGAAATAAAATGAAGGACATTCACAGTTAATGTAATTAGATATAAATTATGAATGCCATACATATTGCATACATTCACATAAAACACACTTCTTCTCCCTGGCCTTTTAGTCAGAGCGGAGCACGACTCCTGACTTTTCCTGTGTTTTCTATATATCTGTTGTAATTTATTGTCTTTTATTATGAATGTAGTAATGTGTTTTTAAGTGATTGTAGTATTTATTACATGTACAGCACTTTGGCCCGACCAAAAATCGCTTTTAAATGTGCTTTATAAATAAACTTTGATTTGATTCACAGTCTATTTCTTCAGTATGTATGATAGCTGTCTAACAGAAGTTAAATCCATTTCTCACTTATTCTGACAATGTACTTAACCCAATAAAATGACCCAATAAAAGGAGTTGTTCAATAATAGTGAAGTCACGTTGTAATAACAATAACTCATCTCTCTCGTTCAGATTAATATTGTTGGGTTTTTTGAGTGTTCTTTTTCTGCTTTGCCAAACGCCACTGTGTCAAATGTCCTATTAGAGTTGCCGTATGGAGTTGTCAAATATGGCGGACCATCTCGCACATGCGCAAGGCAGATAGGGCAGGGCTGCAGATCGGGTAGTGACACACAAAAATAAAAAAAATAATAACATGTGTTGGTAAATATGAACACACAACTCCCATATTTAAAAAACTCAATCTATTCAAATGTGTTGATATAGTTAAGCTTAAAACAGTACTGATTATGCAACATTTTCCATAACAAAATGCCTACTAACATTCAAAAGCAGTTCCAAACCACAGTCAGGAAATACCCAACCAGGCCTCCTAACTGGCTGTATAGCAAGCCCTGTAGAACAACCATCAAATCACAGCTGATCCATCATCGGAGTTAGAACGTGGAATGGACTTCACCCAGACCTTTCAAGTGTTACTAGTCATCAACAATTCAAAACTAAAGTAAAAACAATTATATTTGCAGATTACTCCAGCTAACAGGTATTGGATATTCCCAGTGTTATTTATATATGCATTTACTTTTTTCTTGCCCTAACTTTTGTTTTATTATTATTTATTTTTTCCAGTTTTCATTAGTTTTCTTTATTTCTTTGTACTCCTTAATTTCTATAAGTTTTTGACGAAATAAATGCCATTGTTATATTGATGCTAATGATGCACGGGATGGCTACTCCCCATAAGCTATGCTTCAGCCCTCCCACTTCTACTAATTTTGTTCATTTATGTGTATGAATTATATGTTTTTGTTTTTGTATGATTTTAGTAGAATAAATAAAAAAGATTCAGGCATTGTAGATTGTAGCCAACTTTCCGTGAAACATAATAAAGAGGCCTCGAGAAATTCATGACAGTACCTTGTGTATGTCCTTAGTGCAGGGGTCGGCAACCTTTTTGATATGAAGTGCCATTTAAAAAAAAATAATTGTTATCAGCGTGCCAACCATAGGTGCCAACGATCGAGAATTATCAACGGGGGGGGGGTTTACGAGCTTGAATGTGGATCATAGTTTATGAGTGAATATTCAAATTTGACTTGTAACTTCTGAGTGAACAGTCACGCAGCGTCTGACGTCATTACGTCATGACGTTGCGACGAATCGAGAACAAATCCATCCAACATGGCGGCTCCTGCAAGCGAAGGGATTCCACACATGGTTTAACTTGTAAGTACCAAAATAAGTCGTTAAAAATGTTTTTCTTGTTATAATATTGTAAGGATATACCATCCGAAGATCATATGTGATCGTTAGACCCCATTGTTAAATTCAGAGTTACGTACACAGCGCCGCAGTTACCGGCTGCTTCGCGCTATTTTTTGAATGTCGGACTGCCGGTTAAGTACTGTAAGGACGTTAACGTTAGAGCAGCAGCATGTTAACTTTAGCTACAAACTCCTATTAGTCAACGGCTGCCCTGCTGTTTAAAAGTGTGTTACTTACTGGTGCTTATTAACGCTATTATCTGGTAAATGTGATGTAATTCCTGAATACTCCTGAATTAAGCTAGTAGCTAGCTGGAGCTACAATTACGTTGATGCTAGTGACAGTAAGCTAATGAAAACGGCAAGCTTGTATTAAAACTCGGCACATTTATTTTTGCCGTAGGGTGAAGCTGGTGCATAGCAGTGAGACTCCTCAATATTCAAGGTAACTTATTGCTAACCCATACTATGTTCTGTTTTTTCATTTCGTTAATTTAGAAAAAAAAATTCCAGTAGCATTATTTATTTAATTAGGTATTCAGAACATTGAACAGAACTGGCCTTTCTACAGTAATCCGATCATCATGCTTTGTTGAAATGGTTCAATGGCGTGGAAGTGCAAATTGTGTGCTGTCTCATCAGACACCCGTGCTCAGTTATTTAGGCACTATTGTTTGAAGCATAGCCAGTACTTAAGAGTTAGCCCTTTGCCATGTGTCTATGACTCTTGCATTTGTGCATTTCAATCATTTAATGCATTGAAAATTCATTTATCACGGCTTCACAAGTGAGGGAGCACAAGGAGGATGTGCAATTTTTAGCTGCCCCTTGTGTAACTTTAAACAGTCATTCTCTGAAGCAACAGTGTTCAGTCATTTAAGGGGACACTTAAAGAACCTTGAAACTATAACATGCCCATTTAAGAACTGTAGCTACAGCACAAATGTCTATTCATCATTTAATGCTCACAAAAGCAGGAACCATGCAGGTAGTTTGGACATTTGTGAAGACATTGTGTCAACAGAAAATGATAGTGCCCCAGTCTTGACAGCTACTGACCCTGAGGACGAGAATCCTGCTCAGTATGCAGACACGTTTGATTCTCCTGAGGATGACGGCAGCCAGTTGAGAGCCCAGTTACTCTTCCTGAAGATGCAAACTATTCTTCATGTTTCCGACATGGCATCCAGAGAGATAATTGATCATCTGACTCAGATATTTTCCTTGTCTCAACCTGTTATAAAATACACTTTAAAAGAGGTTCTTAAGAGGCATCAGATTTCTCCTACTGAAGCTATCATGAATGATTTGGTGAGTGCGAGATGGCTCATATAGCCAAGAGAATGACTTGTTGTCGTCTTCAGAGCTATCCCTGCCATTGCTTTTGTACATTGATGACCTTGAAATTGCAAATTCACTTGGCACTTCAAGGAAAATACACAAACTGTGCTCTGTTTACTGGGTGATGGCTGATTTGCCAGGTAAATACCGGTCAGCGCTGCATGTCATTCAACTAGCAGCATTATGTAAGGTATCTGATATTCAGAGGTGTGGCTATAAAAGAGCACTTGGTCCATTGTTACAAGACATTCACACTCTTGAACAAGATGGAGTATACATTGAAGGCCTTGGTCAGTCAGTTCGGGGTACTGTTTTATGTGTCTCGTCTGATAATCTTGCAGCTCATGCATTAGCAGGCTTTGTGTAATCTTTCAGGGAAGGATATATTTGTCGATTCTGCAACGCTACAAGAGAAAAAATTCAGTCTCATGATGTTGTAGATGGTGAATTTAGTCTAAGGACAAAGGCCAGTCGTGACCGAAACGTGCAGGATGTTATGCAAGCCGGGGATGGTCAAAGTCAGTTGGGGTTAAAAGGGGACTGTATCTTGCGCGAGAGTTTGCAGTATTTTCATCCAACTACTGGCTTCCCACCGGATGTCCTGCATGACCTTTTTGAGGGCATTGTGCCTGTGGAGTTGTCCTTGTGTATTAAGGAGATGATAAGACTCAAATATTTTACCCTTGAGTATTTGAACAGGAAGATTTTGTCATTCCCCTACCAATACACAGACAAGAGTGACAAACCAAAGCCTCTCTCAACAACCTTTGCTGGAAAAGGGACCATTGGTGGCAATGGCCACGAAAATAGCGCATTGTTGAGACTACTCCCATTGATGATCGCTAACAAGGTTCCTGAGAAAGATGGTGCTTGGACTGTATTGATGGATTTGAAAGACATTGTGGAGCTGGTGCTGTCACCAACGTTTGATGATGAAACTACCCAGTATTTGCAAACTAAGATACAGGATCACAGACAAATTCTTCAGGATGTTTTCCCTGCATTGAGACTACGCCCTAAGCATCATTATGTCGAACACTACCCAGATCTTATACGTTGTTTTGGGCCTCTTGTCCATTTGTGGACAAACATTGCTTTTTCAAGCGTGTTGTACATGACACACAAAACTTTAAGAATGTGTTAAAAACACTAGCAACTAGGCATCAGCACATGGTGGCATACTATCTGACGTACTCGAGAAAAGAAGAACTTCTACTCCAAAAATAACCGTTAGACAAAGATCTAACCAACACAAAAGAGAGGAACCTTTCAACCCTTAAAAAACAAGTGAAGTACGAAGCAGACCCAGAAGAAAAAAATACACCTTAAACACATCCACAACACTAACCCAGGAAAACCGAGGACGCACTGCGGTGAGGTGTAGTAGGTCTAAAGACCGGGAGTTGAACCAATGCTATCCAAGGGTAGAAATATTTGAGTCCTTAGAAGAGTAGGCATGGTATCGATTGGAAGTTCGAGAAATTCTTGTACGCTACCCGGCAAGTTCCTCGGGAGGCGACGGGTTATGGGTGCAGGACAGGAACCCAATTCGCCAAACTTCAACACTAGTGACTTCGGTATGTAGAGGTTCTCAACACCGAAAACGAGACAAATTGAAGTAACCAGAAAGTACCACAGGTTTCCCGTGCAAAGGGAGGTTCGGTACCGAGAATGAGTATCCTTTTCCCCGTGTCCTTTTACAGTCCGGTCCGAGAGACTGCCGAGAGAATGACTGTGTACTCACATATCCTACAGAGTATAGCCTTGACCGTGTACTCGATTATAGTCGAAGCTACACCTGATGGAAGTTACGGAAGACCACTCAGAACCTATAGTGCTCGTCGATATCAACCCAGTGGTTTCAGTCCTAGGACGTATGACGTCCCATTTGAGCTTCGAGGTCAGACCGAACTGAAAGAGTGCGGTCATACCACTAATCGAGAAAGTTGACTGAGACCGGCGAGTCAGTCTCACATGGAAATACGCGTTGTAGACATCGTTTATTTGAGCGTCGTCCTAAAGACCGTACCGACGGAGTAACCTCTGTGTAGGTACTTACTCCATAACTTTATCTTTTCTCCCCTGTTAAATCATCATGTATTTACGTTACGTATGTTTTTAATAGTTGCAATCGCATGAATAGTAGAAATGTTTTCCATATCAGAGATATACTTTAATATCTAAAGACAAATACACGCCGTTTTGACAGATATGGACGTCCAATTTCTACCCCCAAAGTTTTGTCAACGTGACACAAAGGAAATTCACAGAAAAGTCACCTTCCGTCAACTTGGAAACACAGTTGTTGCAAAAGAAGTATATAACATAACGTCTTCACGCCACTCGAATTAGAACTCGAGAACTATACGACACGCTGTCTAGTATAAAGGACGCCATTTCCAACTTTACTAGAGTTATACAGTTACATCGTACTAACACAAAAACCGTCTCTTTACACTGTACACCAATTGTTCCTCTAGCCAAGCTAACACGATTGGACTCCGTCTGTGGGAGGCGGGATGTCCTATGTTGTAGGGTTGAGTATTAATCACGGTAGTTATTACTAGGACCTAACACAAACATTTAGTACGTACCGGACAGTCAAAAAACGTAGGTTACGACGAGAAACTTGGAGTCCTTCGAGCAACCTGTTCTTGTCTTCTCTGTAAACTCACAACGGACTACACAAATTCTGTACT
>NW_011360348.1:0-2044 GCF_000735185.1 Notothenia coriiceps | reverse complement strand
AATCCTAATTCGTCTAATTATAAATTTAGAGTTGTATACTTCTATCGAAACAATAAATAAAATCTCTTTGTACGGGAGGTTAGGTCAGACACTTTTCACAGTTACGAACCCTGGACCGTAGGTCATATATGACATATGTCGATTAATACTGTAAAAAATAAAAAAAGGAACATCTAAAGTTAACATATTATGAAAGCCATTGGATCAACAGTTGGGTCAACAGTCATCGACAGGTGTCGTGATTCACGTCTCAACATAAGGTGTATCTACCGTTGAGTGAGGAGCGAGGGAATATAACTAGATAAAAGACGGACTGACTCAATACGTAGGTCGAGTTTCGAAGTAGTTACACGGACAAAGCAACTAACTTAGGTACACAAGTCTTTTATCGTTAATAAACTTTACCTAATCATTTACATACATTTATGAAGAGACTACAACAATTACCAACAACGGTATGTCCTGAGACGCATAATTTTTACCCTACTGAACCTATATAACGGTACAACTAAGCTACAAACCACATAACCAAGTAGTCGCGACATCAGTCATCGTCGTACAACAAACAGCTGTATCTTTCAATGGTAACAGGCCTAGTCCAAAGTACTAAGGTTCAGTACATTTGAACACTAGTCCACATGGCTACAAAAATAAGGTTAACTAGTAATAGAAATAGAGACTCAATCACGTCGCAAACTAAGACAACTCCCATACTCGTCCGAACAGTAGTCATACGCGGTCTACCGTAAACACACACAAAAGTGAGTGTCAGCCTGTGCCATCAGTACTACTAGCTATGACGTATAGACCAGGTGTAGGCACTGCAGACGTACTGTCTGAACGCTAAGTAGACCACAAGGGTAAAGTCAAACTTATTTATACAAAATGTCAAACTCTCAGGTTCACAAAACTTCTAAAAAGAGAGCAAGAAACATGGGTTGGTGTTGGCTTCCACCGGTCGAGCTTGATAAGATCGATGAGGCAGTCGCAACGCGAATCAATTAGATAGTAATCATTATCTGGTAGAGCTAGGAAAGTCCGAAAGAGGGGACCAAAATCCTGGTCCTCCCGACCTAGAAGCACAAGAAAGACAAGGCGTTGGAGTCATACTATCCGGCCTGAAACCGAGCGACAGAAGGCGGGTTTGACGTGTCCATCGCCCCACTGGTACGGAGCATAGCAATCAACGTTAGTCGCAACATAGGGCACCTGACATCCTTTTCGTTCGGTGGACAACCGAGGCACCTCGATCGTAGTCAAGAGGCGTACTCCACAGTGGCTCAAGGGTCCGCGTGGCGCGCGGGTGTCGGCGCCACGTATACTGGCCCCGTAAATGAAACTCGGGTGATGTGTCACTAACCTAGTGCAGCAGAATAGGCCCACATGACGGAAGGTTCAGGACGGTCACGGACAAAAAGGCGTCACATAAGTCTAGGCGTAACACAGAAAGGGCAAGACTTAGCGGCTCCACATAAAAGTCCGGAGAGTGGTCCAGGTCTACGGGAACGACAACATCGGACTGTCGTCTCTAGAAGAGGGCCATCTTCAGCTCACGCTGAAAAAACTAGAGCACAGCTGGAGGAGTCGGCTGACCCAGGAAGAAGCCCAGGGTACTCAAATCAACAAAGCAAAAAGACACTAATAAAACTAAATACATGAAGATGTTGGTCATTCAACCGTGGAGACATGCGAACGCCGCATTGTGTGACGTTACAGCGAAGGGTGCGGCTTTGAAAGAAAGCCAGTGCGGTATTGAAGGGGACATCTCTAAGTTGGCCAAAAACACTAGGGCGACTGTGGCTGTGAGGGAGTGTGGTCATCTTTCAACCAGAAGGTTGTGGGTTCGATCCCAGCCCATGCAGTCAATATGTCGATGTATCCTTGGGCAAGATACTTAACCCTGAGTTGCTCCCGATGGCATGGCCAACGGTGTGTGAATGTGTGTGAATGTTAGGTCCTAGAGTAAGGTACACTGCTCTGTATGAATGGGTGTGAATGGGTGAATGACATGTAGTATGTAAAGCGCTTTGAGGGGTCTTAAAGA
>NW_011360347.1:0-2104 GCF_000735185.1 Notothenia coriiceps | reverse complement strand
CAACATCTCAGATTCATACGGACGCCCCGTAAGGGGACATGGAGAAAGAAAAAAAGGTTATTAATTTTTTTTTTAAAGTTCCTTCTCGAGATCTCGCAAAACCCCGTTGCAGTTTGTAGACTGTCCCTAAGCACTCCTCTCCCTCCTCCAGCTGCAGATTGTGACCAATTCTTGATGTTTAGCTCGGATGACGGCGCGTATCGAACTGTTCTGATAAAAACGACTCTGTAGCTCGTTGTCTACCTTGCTATGATTGTAAAGTCATGTTGTTTGTATTTTTACAACGTTATGTTCATGAGTTATTGATCCGCGAAATTTGAATCTGTCAATAACTCAGCTCAGAGGGACGTGCATGTCCCCTCGCTCTTGAGTGTTTTCTTGAGGTGTCTTCACTTATGTGAAACCCTTTATATATACAGTCTATGTGTGAAACCCGTGCCTATTGTCAAGCACTGATGTTATATCTTTATATTTAAGGCCAAGCTCAAAGTAAAATCGGTGAACCGCTCCAATGTTGTGGTGTCTGTGTTGCCGTAGCAGCCGAACTGACCAGGAAGTAGAGCTAAATGAAAGGTTTTGAAAGATCTCGCAAAAGTATTGCGAGATCTCGCAAAGTTTTTGCGAGATCTCGCAAAGGTTTTAAGATATCTCGTAAAACATTATTAGTAGTATTATTCATCCCGCTTCCATCACATTAGTATGCATAGAAAGTGACAGGTGCTGTGACAGGTCACACCTCTCCCTACTTATGCTAATGAGCTAAGTCCTGCCTCCCCTTTGTTCGAGGTGTGAGATCTCAAGTAGGTGTGATATCCCAAGTAGGTGTGAGATCCGTCGATAGGAGGGGGGTGATGTGTATTCACTGGTGTGAAAAGCCCCCACTGTTGCGCCTTATGGTGTATAATAAAAAAATGTTTCAATCACATTAGTATGCATAAAAAGTGACAGGTGGGCCCGCCCCCAAGTGTGTGTGTGTGTGTGTGTGTGTGTGTGTGTGTGTGTGTGTGTGTGTGTGTGTGTGTGTGTGTTTGTGACGGTCTCCCCTAACCCCTGCTGTGGACCGGGGCTACATCAAATCTTATTGTAGCCCCTAAAGAAAAGTCCCCCATAAACATAATAATGAAAAATAGTATTGATGTATGTTACCACTTTCCTTCTTCATCAGACAGCCCCTTTCGAACGGGAATCCAAGCTAACATCTACTCGCGTCTCAAAGCCTCCTTCCTTCTGCGGTGATGCAGGCAAATGCTGCCCCTCTCTACTATACTAAAGTCACCATACAAACTTTATTGTCCCATCTAAATTAGATTAAGGTTTTAATATGATTTGTGTTAATTAGTTTACTAGCTATGAGGAAGTTTCTGTCTACATTGCAAGGATTAGACTGATGGTTATAATTTCTTCTCTGCGTTTTCCTGACCTGGATCTGATCCTGAAAAACTCTGGTAAGTACTTCATATAATTATTAAATGTTGTATGTTGTTTGTTAAACAACCTCTGTGTATATATAGTATTTATTGTGTATTAGCACTACGATTCATAAGGGTTTTTCAGTTTTGGGGAGACTGTTAACTAATGTTGTACTTTAGTGGATGGGATGGAGTCTCACACAGTGTCTGTGAAGGTGTGTCTGTGTGTGTGTGTGTGTGTGTGTGTGTGTGTGTGTGTGTGTGTGTGTGTGTGTGTGTGTGTGTGTGTGTGTGTGTGTGTGTGTGTGTGTGTGTGTGTGTGTGTGTGTGTGTGTGTGTGTGTGTGTGTGTGTGTGTGTGTGTGTGTGTGAGAGAGGTGGTTGGGGTGTGTGTGTGTGTGTGTGTGTGGGTGTGTGTGTGTGTGTGTGTGTGTGTGTGTGTGTGTGTGTGTGTGTGTGTGTGTGTGTGTGTGTGTGTGTGTGTGTGTGTGTGTGTGTGTGTGTGTGTGTGTGTGGTGCCTGGCCCTGCCCCCTCCTCCCCCCTTCCTGCCATCTTATCACTACACAGAGGGGGGATGGAATGTAAAAACAGTTACCTTACACTTTGTATTTGTTCTCTCTAAAACACAGTGTCTGTAAAGGTGGGGGAGACTGTCTCCCCCCTTCCTGCCATCTCTCTGTTTCTGCTGATGTGTA
>NW_011360346.1:0-1836 GCF_000735185.1 Notothenia coriiceps | reverse complement strand
CAAGGAGAAAAAATCTAAATATCATCAAGATATACAAACACAAACTTATTCAGGAAGTCCCCCAACACCTCATTTATGAGGGCCTGAAACACTGCCGGTGCGTTTGTCAAGCCAAAAGGCATCACTAGGTACTCATAGTGTCCACTAGGTGTGTTAAATCCAGTCTTCCATTCGTCCCCCTCCCTGATTCTCACCAAATGATAAGCATTGCTTAAATCCAGTTTGGTGAAAATGTTGGCGTCTTGCAAAAGTTCAAAGGCGGAGGAGATGAGTGAGAGAGGGTACCTGTTTTTGATGGTGATTGCGTTCAGAGGGCTGTAGTCTATACAGGGCCGGAGTGATCCATGCTTTTTGTCGACGAAAAGAAGCCCGCTCCCGCCGGTGACGAGGACGGGCGAATGAGTCCGGCCTGCAATGAGGTCTCAATATAATTGTTCATGGCCTCCCTTTCAGGTCCGGAAAGAGAGTAGAGGCGACCCTTGGGTATGGGGGAGCCAGGTACCAAGTTTATAGCACAGTCATTAGGCCTATGTGGTGGCAGGGCAGTGGCTCGGGCTTTACTAAAAACTTCCTTCAGGTCCCAATAGCAACTGGGCACCTTGGACTTGTCAGGGAAATCTTGCTCCTGTACTTGGATAGCCTCATTCATTTCTGTACATGCAATCTGAACAACAGCTTGGGTCTCAATCCTTCTAGCATGGGGAGTGTTGTCACCAGTCTTATTGTCTCTCAAACAGAAATCCTTGCAGTCCTCTCCCCATCCCTTAACTCTCCCAGATCTCCAGTCTATGTGTTGGTTGTGCTTGACTAACCATGGGTAACCAAGAACAAGTGGATGCTGAGCAGAGTCAAATAAATGGAAAGTCATGTGTTCAGTATGTGTTGCATTTACGGCTATTTCAATGGGCATAGTACAATGGGTAAGGGTGAACAATAACCGACCATCCAGAGCAGAGGCCTTTAACGGTTGCTTCAAAGGAATTACCACACAGTTCCACTTCTTGGCCAACCCCCAATCCATTAAACTTTCATCTGCACCAGAGTCTATGAGAACCCCCTGAGTTAAAACATGTCTGTCTACTTTTACCTGTACCTGTGTCAACGTACGAGGAGGGAATCCAGATGACCGTCGGCTCACCAAGGTCCTCCTCGTCCCGTCCTCCTCGTCCCGTCTTCCTCGGCCCAATCTTTTGCTGTACAACAGGGATCAACAACTAAATTTGTCCAAGGGCCAACATTTATCCAATAGACACTATCGCGGGCCAGCGATTTTTATATAGCCCAGAATTTTGAAGTTGTTTGCCGGGAGGGATTACATTTTGTAAATGTTATCAGTTACTGAATACTGAATATATGCTCTGAAAGTAATCAGAATACAGTTACAGTTACGTGTCTTAAAAAAGTTACGTATTCAGATTACTTTTAGAATACTTTTGGCATACTTTCTTTTTCCATAACAGATGGGTATGTTTTGGTGAACAGGAGACACTTATTTTACTGTTTTAATGGCTTATCAAGAACTCAAACACAACATCTTGGTGTCATTCTGGACAGCTCCCTCTCATCTGCACCCCACATAAAAAACATCACCCGGACTGCATTCTTTGTACTGTCTTAAAACCTTTCCTTGGAATATGTTATGAATAGTAAGGTGTCCTTGGGTGCTTTGAAAGGCGCCCCTAAATAGAATGAATTATCATTATTATTTATTATCTGAAACGATGTAATAACTTTTAAAACGTTTTCCAGTCACTTGCCCCATGCATTCGGCGACAGCAGGCCATTCACTTTGATTTGATCCCGTTATGAAATGTCATCATTTCAACAATAAATAAA
>NW_011360345.1:17128-29357 GCF_000735185.1 Notothenia coriiceps | reverse complement strand
TAAACTCAGTAATTCACAATTTCTACGCATGACGACACACTTTGTCCGTGTTTGGCTCTCTCGCCGCACAGTGAAGCGTTCCCGCATTGACGTCACTTCCGGCTTCCCCCAAAACTTCAAAATGAGTCGAAGGAATTTCCCCGCGATGTTCGAAATTATTGATATTTATCGGAATGGTATCGCACCTTCTTTTTTAAACTGACGGTTCGAGATGACTAGTAGCCCAATATTTCATTGCACGACAGTTGTTGGAAGGCTGTCACAGGCTCTTTAAGACCTTCCTTTTTTGATAAAGCGTATAGGGCTGATTAGATTCAGCCCCTAGTTTTGCTGATATAGGCTTAGTTTGTCTGGGGACACCTTACTTCTTCCTTCTCTCTGTCTGTACCTGTGTACTCTCATGTTCCGATTAACCCAGCTTCCACAAATGTCTTTTTGGTGTCTATCTACGCCGGCATCCTGAGTCGTGGCTGATCCTGTTGCTGTGGTCCTGTGTCCTGGATCGCGAGCCCTGGATCTTGAGTCGTGGCTGTGCCTGTTGCTGTGGTCCTGGATCCTGAGTCCTGGATGGATATCCTCGTGGATTCATCTTCTTATTATAGACACACGCATTTCCAAACATTTGGACTACCTATGTTGTAATTATCTTTTCAATTTACACACGGGCCGGCATCTATTGCACGTCTGTCCGTCCTGGGAGAGGGATCCCTCCTCTGTTGCTCTCCCTGAGGTTTCTCCCATTTTCCCCTTTAAACTGTGGGTTTTCTCCGGAAGCTTTTCCTTGTACGATGTGAGGGTCTAAGGACAGAGGGTGTCGTATTGTCATACTGATATTCTGTACAAACTGTGAAGTCCACTGAGACAAATGTAACATTTGTGATATTGGTCTATATAAATAAACATTGATTGACTGATATACATAACAAACAAGCCTGCTTGTTGCTAGCCATATTTGACATGTTCGATTAATAACACAGTTAACATGTATGGATTCACCTTGCTAGCCAAGCTAGCTAGAGCTATGATATCTGCTATGTTACTTTAAAAAAACCAAGATGGCAACGGCCAAATGCTAAACTCAAGGCTTCCAAATGGTTGTCAACAAACAAATGGTTGACGTCACTGTGATTATGTCCACTTTGTTTGGGGCTAGCTGAATGAACTTTTACTCTTGTTAAATCCCTGCAATTATTGCTTTTTCAGCTTCATCCTTTTCTGTACCAGCATCTCAACTGAAGCTTTATGTGCTGGATAAAGAAACCTGTGTTGCCTATAGCGTGCACATGCAAGACTTGTGCATACATCTAGGATTAGGAGTATAAAGAGTTGGGAATTGTCCGGCAGCTGAACCCTCGAGAAAAGAGCTGGCATAGCAGAAGTAATCAACAATCTATCCTTGTGTGTCGAATCCAGTATAAATAAACCAACAATATTTAGCGACTGGATCCAGCTCGCTGGCTAAAACTGAAACCTTAGGCCAGCGGTCCATAACAGCAGTGTTAACAAGTCCCACCACTGTGTCCTGATCCTCCTCAATCATACCCCAGCCTGAAGATGAAGGGGCTTTGTCTACACAGCTCTGAAGACACAACAGCCTGTGTGCTGACACATGAGCTGCTGTTTCATCCCCACAGCTCATTGTAAATATCAGAAAAGCCAAACTCGAGCTCTTTCCATGGGAAACAAACCTGCTTTGTGTTCCTCAATGTGTATATGTACCCCGCTTGAGTGCTGTATGCCTGTCTTCCTCACTGCACAGGCCATTTATTTAGAGAGGCCCCCTGTATGGAGCTGATCATCACAATTATTGGTTAGGTTTATGGTTCCTGCTCGGGTTTCTGCTCATCTGGTGTGTATAACACACGGGCTGTGAGGGTTAATCCTCGGCTCCAACTTGGGAATCTGTACTGTCTGATTTAGGAGAAACTAAAGAGTGGCTCCATAACTATTACAACACATCTCCACATGTAGCAGTCCCTGATGATTACTGATTCTTTCAATCCACCGGGGGCATTTAGAGTCCCATATAGGAATGGTATATGATGCAATACTTTTCCTACTGTACTTTTGGGGAAATATTATGGAAAAAAATCATAAGCACCATATGGTCAAGGGTAAATGCTCCCACAATCCTCTCTTTCCCAGCTACAGTTTTCTGAAGCTTTCAATGCCTTTATGTATTATGTTGCATTATGCCCCACAACCAGTGGTGGTGAATAATATTACATTTACTCAAGTAGTGTACTTAAGTATGTTTTTGACATACAGTATTTGTACTTTAATTTATACTTTGTGCTACACTACGAGGCAAATATCATACACATTTATTGTTTTTATTTAACCTTTATTTAACCAGATAAAAAGCATTGAGATAAAATCTCATTTACAATGCTGACCTGGCCAAGAAGGCAGGAACGTTGCCTTCACTCATTTTATTTAACACTCAGTTACTGTGGATATAAAAACATACTATATGCTGATAGTATAATGCAGTACTGTAGCATTAATCTGAAGTATTTCTAGTATCTAAATGTGGTCCTCGTCAACAAACTACAATACTTAAAGGCTCTTACATATAACAGCAGGATAATAAAATAACCATAATAAAATAATATTGTGAAAAGATCCATTCTCCAAAATTAGTACTTTTGATACTTCAAGTACTATGGCTAATAATACTTCTGTACTTTATATCATTCTGAAATGGGCCATTGTGCAGAATGATCACCTTTACTTTTGGTACTTTAAGTGTATTTTGTTGCCAATAATCCGTCACGTAACCTTTTGAAATCAGGACTTTTACTTGTAGTTGAGTGTTTTAGGACCATAGTATTTGTACTTCGACTCAAGTAAAGGATCTCAGTATTTCTTCCAACACTTCAAAATGCTAAGTTAAATGTGGTTGGTATAGTTTGCAGAGGAAGACAGGTATGTGATGAGATTGTTATACCTATTTAACCGATGTTTAAACTGGTGGAATAAACAAAGTCAGTTTCTAGGGTTTTTGGTTTGTCTAGAAGTGGGTTCGTAAATGCTACTGTATTACACATGCAGATTTTCCAAATCTAGAAATGTTTAAATATAATCTGTTTAGTGTCTGAGCTCCTACTCTCAAGTTACAGATAGATAGGGTGTCCCATTTCGTATATCTCTGTCTCAGGATTGTACTTGTTTTGTGAATAAACCGGAACTGACTGAAAGTAAACAAATTTAATGTCATAAGGAGGGCACTTGAGTTCATCTGATATACTCTGTGGGCGTGCAGCAGAAGATAAAGGTTGGGGCAGGCAGATGCTTTAACAAGGAGTTTAAATGATTTTGCTACTACAGAAGATCTCTCACACACACACACACACACACACACACACACACACACACACACACACACACACACACACACACACACACACACACACACACACACACACACACACACACACACACACACACACACACACACACACACACACAGCTGTTTCTTTGCGGCAGACTTGTCAGCAGCACTGCTGTCTCCTGGCACAGTGAAATACATCATCTGGCAGCCAGCAGCAATTCGGAGATGTTTAACGCATCCAGCCAAGAAAACATTTCTCAGCTGATAAACTTTGTGAATGGCTTGTTGAAATTGTTGCTTTTATTTGAATTTTGATTGGGAGGCAGGGGTGCTAAGCGCTGTTGGTGATTATGCACAAATAAAATGTGTCCATGTTTTGGGTTTGCTTTCCCACTGGGGCTTTCAATCCTAAACTATATGTATGTGGTACAGTTAGATGCTTTGGGTGTGAGCGATTAAACCATCAAACAACGGGGTGTTTGTGCAAAATCCTTAAGTGTTGAAAGAGACCCATCAGTCCCGCCAAGCGATGACAGTTGGAGTCATCAAAGAGACTTTACTACCACTGCATCTCACAAAACCCCCAAACAATGGCAGGAAGGGGCTTCAAGTCTTCAGGAGATGAGCCACACACAAACATCTTCAAGCAGGATTCATCAGACTGGCGCTGAGGGTGGGGAAGGGGTCCATCCACTTCCTGTTTTTACCTCCCAGCGAAGCGATGACGAGGGCATGCGTGTGCCAACACCACAAATGACTCAAACCTTGTGAGTCGCGACTAACTCGATCATTCAATACTCTATTATGCTGTGCAGACCATGCATCCTTAGGGTCCACACGTGTGTATTGGTAACAACATCATCTCATCATTAGTGGTGACCAGAAATGATGCCAATGACTGTGTGCCTCCAACTACAACACAATGGTTTGTTAAGAGCGTCCTCACAGAGAGGACATCCTCCCCATATGGCGGAGGGAGCCTGGCTCCAATACTAATCTGCTCCCACTGTTTATAAAATAAACAGGCCCCCGAACGCTAACCTACAGGCTGCCCAGTTTCCCCCCTCCTCCGCACCCTACATCGCATCTGGATGACCTTTGACCTGGACTGTTTGAACTGTTTGTGCTTCCTGTCCAGTGTAACATACATATGGCATCATGGCAAAATTTGCACTGTAGGCATTTTTTATGCAGCGGAAGCGGGGATTACCAACGCATCCCCATGGAGGTGGCACATGTGGCAGCCGCCATCCCACACACATGAGCACAAAGAGGGCTACAGCCTTTGATTATGAATCATAAAAAGTCACCATGGCTTACTAGTAACAGAATAAAGAAGGTTTACCACCTACACGCCATGCTATAAAAGTGCAGATGAGTATGCATTTAGATAAGGCCCCATTTAGTGGTTTAAAGTTACTTCTAATTACAAAATCTGTGCCAGTTTTAAAGGCAACAGCATTACCTTTTCAAAACAAGGCTGTTTTCATACAGACATCCCCAGAAGACACCCCCGCCCCCTTCTCCCTGGGAGCCCCGAGCCAGCTAGGCCCACTGATGGTGGAATGAGACGAGATAAGCCCGTGGTCGGCCTCCATCAACACATAAGGCTTGCCAAAGCGAGTAGAGTTACAGACGGGCAGTCCTCTGGGGCTCAGTGGGAGTGGGAGCGGGGCTGCTCAGACATGGAGGGCTGCTAATCTGCCCCCAGCCGGCCTGCTGATGCCCACCATCTGTGTCTGTAACTCATCACCCACCAGCCAGGAGCCTCCACAGGCACACACACAAGTAAACAAACACCTAGAGAGAGCCATTTAACAGCCAATGCTCTACCTGGCTCTTAATTACTGATTATCAGTGCCACCCAAAATGCAAAGGACAGGAGCCAGTGGAGGGAGGTAAGATTGGATAATGAGAAGCCAGCTGTGAATGGGGGCCCAGGAACTTAAGGTTGTTTCATTGTCCTCATTATGGAGGGAATTAGGGAAAAATAGCTCATATGATAAAAACGATTGTGACAAGTTTAATTAGCACCAGGAGGGAATGAAGCCTGAGTCAAGTCAAAATACTTCATGTGTGTCAGTTAAATGTAGCTGCTGCTTATATGCTTCATTTACTTGACGAGACTTCACAGCCATAATTGTGCTTGCCTCTGGCTCTACTGAGCCAGGGGATGTAGAAGGTTAAGAGGTCAGGATGATGGGTGCAAGGGTGGGGGGGGACTCCTGGAGATTAAATGAAACGCCTAAAACTCCTCAAGGTGTATGACCGCCATGCAGGTGTGCAGCACTTACCCCCACATAACCCCACACACCCATCGTTTGGTGCTAGAATATCCTGTAGGCGTAACAGCAGGCAGGTGATTAGCAGACAGAATTACTATGCCTCACTTGCATGTTTACCACTCACCCCGTGTTTGAATCTCACTTAACAGAGACAGACCTACTTCATTAAATTTGACCCCCTAAAACCAGTAAATGGTTAGTTAATTTCTGCTAAGGCACCGTAAGAAAATTCATTAGGAGGGTTTTTGCTGAAGGAAGTATGGCCTAAAATCTTAAGGCATATACGTTTTTTTATTCTCCATCCCCCAGATTTGTATTTTATTTAATAATTGCGGTATGAGCAGTCATGTCTCTGAATCAGGCCTTTAATGTCTAGTTGTTAGTTGGACAAATATATACGTTTCTAAACAGTCAATGTGGATGCTTGTAGTAAACAGTGAATGAACATGATCTCTTTATTATAAAAAAAACTGTTCAAATTAAATATATTGTGTTTCTATACTATAACGCATGTTTACAGTACGCTGCAACAGTACACATTTGTGTTGCCATCATTAAGATTTATTTTTGATTTGGGCTCTGTAAAAAGAATTGTTTCATCAACAAGAAAAACTTAAAATCAGGCTTGGGTTGAGTAATAAGAAGGGAGTGGGTTGCAATAATTTACTATTAAGGAGAGGGCCAAACTATAGTAACCCTGGGGAGGGTCAAAGTCAAAAATAAAGTTGAGCCCTGAATAATTATCCTATGGTCCCTAAAGTGGGACTTGTATCCACTGGGAGTAGCGGGCATGAGACCCGTGATGACATTGTGAGTATTTTTCTAAATGCACCCAAGAGGATTTTTAGTTGTTATTCTTTGTTAAATTGAACAGCTAAGTATTAACCATGTACATAAGTGGACCATAAATGGAAGCAGAGTATAACAGCATGTGGAAACAGCATAGGTGCCAAAACTACATTTCCAAGGTACACAGAGCCTTGTATATCCCCTGATGGAATATCTGAGCCTGTGGGCACTGCTCCAGACTTCAATAATGTTATAAATGTCTACCAATGTTTTAACAGTAGTCCTCTTTTAGGGTGGTCAGACATAGCTGAAAGGAGCCAGAGGATGGAGAATATTTACAAAACTATATCTGGAAAGTCATGTATTCATTTAATAAGAAACCTGCAGGGCATGAGACTGGAGATGAGAAGTATTCATGACACATATTACTACAATGCTGTAGAAAAGGAGGCTACAAATGATTATTTCTTAAGGTGTGATTTGAAAAAACGAATCCGTAATGCTACAAAAGGATGATTGAAGTGAGGGCTTTTCCCTGGTAGATGAACATAAGAGATCCACACTGACAGAACAAAACAGTCAGTGATGTTTCAATTATCCACCTTGGCTCAGGCACACGGATTCCCCCCTCTGAGTGCTACAAAGACTAATGTTTTTCCTCGCTGCAATAAATAACTTTTTACCCCCACTACCATGGAAAGTTCACCTGCACACACGATCACAATGTCTGTCCTCATATTTGTTACTTCGGCCTTTTTAATTTGACCTGAGCCAACCTGTCATGCTCCATCAAACGTGGGAATCGGATACCTCAGGAACACAGGCGCCTTTGCTTTGCGTTATGCCATCCACCCCCCCTGTGCCTTAACACATTGAGCCTGGGAGCAGGGAGAAAGTCACCCGCATCACATGAATCAAGCACTGTGACAGGGGTCCGTTAGGTCTGGGATCACACGGAGGATCACAAGTCTCTCTTTTTACTGCTCCCTCTCCTATCTCGGTTAGCTTGGGGATGAGAGAGGCGGGATGGCCCTCTAAAGGCATATATTTCCGTTGATGAAGAGATAAATCAGATCATTTCTGGAGTGAGGAAGGGAGCACAGAGAGAGCCTTCTTGGTCGTCCCCCTTTGAGATGTAAATGGCACGGTGGCACTGAAAGAGGGCCAGGTGTCCGATGCAAAGTGGGAAAGCGTTACGGTGCATGCATTCCTCTGGGACCTAGAACATTAACTGTTGCTGTGCCTCATGTGGGCAAACATCAACAGATCCCTTAATGGTTCCTAATGGCCTATAGGTGGAATGACAAAATGTGTAAGTATGATTAATAGTTATTGACAGGTATTCTCTTTCATTTTATATATCTACACACATCAAACCTAGGCTACCTGTCGTTTCACTGGTTATATAAAATAAGTATTTTTAAGACATTGATTCCTGGATCACATTCAATTTGCTGCCTTCTCTTGTAATCACTACTCCGAGCCCCGTCATGACCAGAGGTCGGCAGCTGCAGCTCACGCCTTGCTGGACGATTAGAAACGAGTTAGCGGGCTTACTGAGGTCATCAAGGTAGCAATTTAAAATGAACTCTTTCAAGCCTAAGGCAAAACCTTAAAATATCCCACACCTTAAGGTGGAGAAAAGAGGCATTTGGCAGTTCAAACAGTGAATTAAGAAAAGAATAGCAACCTATTATTAGTCTAAACGAGGAGAGAGACCAGGAATGACCTCTTTAAGATGGGTGGGGAGTTGTTGAAGCTGCGAGCCTAAGAGGAGAAAGGTCAAATATTTGTGTCATGAATGGATACACTCCTACAGTGGCGTCACTATCGTTTTTTTCATTTGTAGGATAACAAGACAGCTATGCCCCAGACCATGGACTCCCATTTCAGAAGATTTTCTTTAAACCCTTTCACAGTGGAAGATAAGAAAATGCATCACTGCTGACTTGAGTCATAAGTGATAGTGCAGATTTATCTACACTTGTCTTTATGAAGCCCTAAAATATTCCACCACACCACAGGGAAAAGTCTTTGTGAAATATCCTGAGTTGTTTATTTTGCTGTGAGTTAGAAGAGATTGATACCACCTCTCTTCTTTTTAGCCTGTTGTTAGCTATGCTAAATAAAACCACTGGAAACAAGCTAGCTTGACTTTGTCAAAAGGAAACACAATGCACCTACCAGCACCTCTGAACCTTACTAAGTAAGGCATATAAATGTTCCAAGACATATTGCATTTGTATTCAAATGCAAAATACAACCAAGGTGGTTTTAAGTAGACTGGCATTTCCTGTCATTATGCTAAGCTAACTAGCTGCACCTTCACATCTAACATCCACAATAAGTGGTGAAGAGTCGTGCATTTCAGACATAAACCTAACCCTTTTAAAGACCATTACTCCCCCTATGCCCACACACGTGCAATACTATCAAAATCACATTGGTGTTAAATGTGTCAACATGTGTGTGTTAATAGGTGATTCATATAATATAATTCATATAACAATTTATTTATTCTTTGTATATCTAAAAATATAGTTTTAACCTATGTTGCTGTGCAGTTAGAGATGACAGTTAACATTAACAATGGACATAAGTTAAGTATGGTAATTGGTAGCCTACATATATTTCTAGTAGCCTATTTGTTTATTGTCAACAATCTTACCTATAGATATACAGCTTGCTTTGCTTTTAAAAGCCATTGCATATAAGTTCTACCTCGGTGGGTTTGTAAGATGTAACTGATGTAACAGTTGATAAATGTTTAACTTGGTGAAATATGTTTACCTCTGGCCTTTCGTTAAGATGCCGCGGGATGTCACAGTACAAAGCAAGAAAACCTCTGCTTCATTTCAAAGTGATGACTCTGGAGCTCCATCTGGTGGTGAAAACAAGACATGTATCCAACTTATGGTTATCAAATAACTGTTCACAAAAAGACTTTACTTTGGCTTTAAAGAAACATTTATTTGTGATGATGCAAACTTTAGGGTTGTCAAATCTCACTTTTATAATCCGAATGTAGCACAATAATTGTAAAACAATACCAATCTTATTTAGAGCAACAAAAACATCTGACATGCTCTAAAAGTTAACTTGAAAGTATTGTTTTCCTTCTACTGTTACAAATGTTACAAAAAATATATATATTGTCTTGAACTTCAAATTATTTGATGATGTCTCCTCTGCAGTTTCAGGAACTGCTCAATAAAATATAGCATTACACATTGAAAAATAGATTTCCTTACAAAACAATTGTTATTTTACATGTCTTATCTACACAACAGGATTAAATTAAAAATAAAACATCAGCGAAATGTGAGTCGTGTAATATAAGCAACTACAAAAAAAACATTGCATACAGGGCTGTTTGAAAAAGTGTTATCAATTAAAACATCATTGCTTTTTAGAACTGACCCAACACATGCTCTTTTTTTAGGCAGACACTTTTTTATATTAATCATAGATGCAAACACATCATACACGTGTGCTCATGCTTGTCAAAACTCCCTTTACCCTTGTGACGAAAGTTAGAGCCTCACAAAAAAAGATTGTTCAATATGTTTTGAAAAACAACCCCTGCATGTAACAATATATTTCCCAAAGAAATAGGCCCAGTTCTCCAAAATGAGATGCTACAAATATCCCAAAGAAATTTAGAAATCACTTATTTTGCATGTAACAGAATATGCCTGGTCACAGGTAGCAGTCGTGAGTCATTTCAAAACAACACAGTCTTGATCTGCTTTGGAAATTCTAGCAATAATATTTAAAAAAAGATCAAACACACTACAAGATTAGCTAAATCTGCTCCAATCGGTTTTCTGAGCAGACCAAGAGAAAGGGTCAGCACCATTAGGTGATTTTCACTCACTCACTGTCCCAAGAGGTCACAGGAAACACATGCACAAAATCATACATTATGGACATTTGCGTTTGGCAAGAGACAACTTTCGGACTGAGAAGCTTTTAACAAGGCAGAAGGAATGTGTCATACAGCGAGGAATGTCCTGTGATCTCTCTGCGGCCAAAGTAAAGTAATTGCTGTACGTTAAAGTGGCTGGAAGTGCCTGGCACAGGGAATATTAGGAGTTAAACCACATCAATCCAACTAACTCTTAAAAAAGTGACAATAGCAAGGCATGCACAAACAACACACTTCACTTTTAGATTGTAAAATAAATAGCGCTTGTAAGAAAATACTTTGCACAGTGTGGTGTGACTCATAGATTCAGGAAGATGAATTTCAATCCAAATGTAGGAATCCAAAAACATGAAATGCACAAGCACATGCTAAACTGAAAAAGAACAGAATGAAGCTCAATCTTAGAATAATACCTCCCAAAAATAAATCCCATCCTCCTGCTGTGATGTATTTTACCGAGAGGAAATGTAACAGCTGAAACCTCTGCGAGGCTGCCCTCTAGTGGGCGAATCCCCGTATGACATTAAAAAGCATGGAGTTCTTACACTCACATGAACTCTAGTGTTGAATTTGAATGGAAATGTACGAAAAACTGCATACACTGCGGCACATAGTTCTTTAAGTTTCATTTCTCTCTGAAGAAATGATTTTGCTCCCAAAAACTGTAACATGTCTCCCTTACAAACAGAAAACTAAGACTTATGTACTGAATAAGAGCATCATGAATCGGAGAACAGGAAGGGACTCGAGCTGCAACGCTTATTAGACTAGTCGATTAGCTGAACGACAGAAAAATCATTTCCCATTTAATTGTAAATCGATTAATCATCTAGATGTTTTTGATGTAAAAATGTCAGAAAAAGTAGTTTTGCAACCTCTCAAACATGGATATTTCCTTTCTCTTTTCTAAATTTAAAATTAAAAACTGGATGTCTTTGGGTTTTGGACCGAAAAAGCAAGTCATTTCTTCTGGATTTTGAGAAACTACAACATTTCTGACATTTTTTACTCCAAACGATGAATCCTTTAATCTTGAAATAATCTGCACATTAATTGATAAAAAAAAAAAAAAAAATGTTAGTTTCAGCCCTACAGGTAACATCAGCTTCATGTACAGATTAAGCAATAAAGTAGTTTTACACCTAGCAATGCCACTTTAGTGTATATCAATAATATCATAGGTAAAATGGTGTCTAAAATGAATAGATNTCAAAGGACAGAGGGTCTAAGGACAGAGGGTGTCGTATTGTCATTCTGATTATCACAAATGTTACATTTGTCTCAGTGGACTTCACAGTTTGTACAGAATATCAGAATGACAATACGACACCCTCTGTCCTTAGACCCTCTGTCCTTTGACCCTCACATCGTACAAGGAAAAACTTCCGGAAAAACCCCACAGTTTAAAGGGAAAAATGGGAGAAGCCTCAGGGAGAGCAACAGAGGAGGGATCCCTCTCCCAGGACGGACAGACGTGCAATAGATGCCGTGTGTAAATTGAAAAGATAATACATTTGCAACATAGGTAGTCCAAATGTTTGGAAATGGATGTGTGTATAATAGGAGGATGGATCCACGAGGATAACCATCAAGGACTTATGATCCTGGACCATAACAGCCACGACTGAAGATCCAGGGCTCACGATCCAGGACACAGGACCGCTGGGTCATCCATGACTCCGGATCCCGGCGTATATAGACACCAAAAAGAAAGACATTTGGGGAAGCTGTGTTAATTGGAACATGGGAGTACACAGGTATAGACAGAGAGAAGGAAGAAGTAAGATGTCCCCCGACAAACTAAGCCTATATCAGCAAAACTAGGGGCTGAATCTAATTAGCCCTAACTATAAGCTTTATCAAAAAGGAAGGTCTTAAGCGCACTCTTAAAAA
>NW_011360345.1:0-17087 GCF_000735185.1 Notothenia coriiceps | reverse complement strand
GTGGAGCTTGATAAGAAAAGGCTCTGGCTCCCATTGTACTTTTAGAGACTCTAGGAACAACCAACAACCCTGCATTCTTGGAACGCAATGCCCTAGTAGGAGAGTAGGGTATAATGAGTTATTTAAGGTAAGATGGCGCCTGCCCATTAAGGGCTTTGTAGGCGAGAAGAAGAATTTTAAATTCTATCCTGTGTTCTATAGGGAGCCAGTGTAAGGCAGCCAGAACAGGAGTAATGTGGTCCCTTTTCCTAACTCTGGTTAGTACACGTGCTGCAGCATTTTGAATCAGCTGAAGCAATTTAACTGACTTCTTGGTACACCCTGATAATAAAGAGTTACAATAATCCAGCCTTGAAGTAACAAATGCATGGACTAGTTTCTCTGCATCGTTTTGAGGCAAGATATGCCTGATTTTTGCAATGTTACGTAGATGGAAGTAGGCGGTCCTTGAAATTGATTTTATGTGGGCGTTAAAGGATAAATCCTGATCAAATATAACACCAAGATTCCTTACAGTCTCACCGGAGGCCAAATTAATGCCATCCATAGTTAGTATATCTTTAGATAATTTGTTTCGTGATTCTTCGGGCCGAGTACAATAACTTCAGTTTTGGCCGTGTTTAACATCAAAAAGTTTAAAGTCATCCACGTTTTTAAGTCCTTGAGGCAGTCTTGAATTTCATTTAGATGATTAGTTTCCTCAGGCTATGCTTTTAGGAACAGCCATCTCTTAAGGGCGTTTTTAAGTTCAACCAAACACTGAGTAACGCTGTGATGGCAGCTTATCAATCACAAGCTAGACATTTCTGCACTAGTTTTGCTTTTCAGACAGTAAGGTTGCTTCTTCGTTAACCCTGACTTTTAAATAAAAAAAAGTAGTTGTATGGTCTCTTATGTTGACATGTATTCGTAAGCAGTGGTGGAGTGTCACAAAGTACTATACTTACTTACTATACTTGTGTATTTTCATTTTCTGCTACTTTATGCTTCTAGTCCATTTTGGAAGCCAATATTGTTTTTTTACTGCACTACATTTATTTGACAGCTTTAGTTACTTATTTAGATTATTAGCTCAAACTAAATAAGAGCTGCAACAAGAGGAGACTGCGTTGTTCCATTAAGGAAGAGCTCATTCAGCCAATCTTCTTTTTCTTTTAAAGCTGCACAACAGTGGAACTCAATCCCAGTAAAGATTAGAGAACAAAACACCTGTAGTTCATTCAAATCTAACTTAAAAACATGGTTAGTGGAAAGTCAGCTCTGTCAACACTGACACAATCTGCACTTTACAACGCTCTGTTTGTACATGTGCCTTGACCTGTTGCTATCGGTCTGCTTTGTGAATATGTATTTTAGTTTTGTTTTTATGTTTTTATATATGCTTTTATCAGAATATAAGCATCTCTGTTGAATGTTGTTTTACTGATTGTATTTACCTGTTATTTGAAGTAAATTTTTGTTTTTAGGATGACTTTCAACATCTATCCAGGGACTACAGACGAAAAATAGCCTGTTGGCTAACTGTGGCGCATTTACAGAAATGTCAATCAATGTGCACTGTCCCTGTCAAATAAATATATAAATAAAATAAAATAAATAAATAGAAATCAATGTATAAATAAACGTTGACATATAGTTGTGTATACTGGTATATTTATGATAAAATTATCCAGCAGCTGTATATAATGCACTTCAAATTAGCTCTACAGTTACCAGCTGTGACAAACACACTAGCAATAATCATAATCCAATAATTAAAAATAAACCATTCTGAAATCAGCCATTACACATACGAACCCTCAAGATTAAGTATTGCTGATACAAACATTTTATTTCAGAAGGAATAAAAAAGAAAATAATTAATATGAATGAGCTGATGTCGACTGTTTATCTAATTAGTGAAACTTTGTGTAGCTAATATTTGATTCCCCTTTGATACAGTAATTTGCTGATTTGGAGTCATAGTTCAATCGGTTTTTTAATGTAATTTTAATGCACTGCATCGATAACTTTTGAACTTTACTTTAATGAAAATAAAAAGCCTTCACAAGAAAAATAGCTTAGATGTAACTGGAGTCAGTCAAGCCACATAAGAGCACATCTGGAGTCTGGGCTTCAGCTAAGGTTTATTTTGTGCATTAATATGAACTCATTATGCCATATCATAAATCTTGTTGCGGCCGTGATTGCATGTGTGTGCTCTTGTCACCTAAACTCAACCCCAGACCTACATCTGCTCTGGGCCCAAGATCATGATAGATGTAAGAACATGATTGCTGCAGATGAGAAGAAAGCACTGATGCTTAATCACTGAGAAGCACATGGACAGATGAGTGATTCGGAGAGGCTTTATTGGGTTTGCCCTCTGCATTTAACATGCAATTATTAGGAGGCCTAACAAGAAGATACAGTGTTTTGCTTTTATTAACTAGCAGCTGAGCGGGGTCACATGTGATTGCACTCTTTCACCATACAGAGTCCTTCATTTCTACTATCTGGTCTCTTTGCTTGTGAATGAAGGTTATATGAGGAGGTTGGCCCTGAAAAGAGGATGCATCAGGGAGTGGGGCCCTGAGAAAGAGGAGTAATGCCGAGATGGCGTGCAGGCCCCGCCGGCCAAGGAGATTAAAAGGAGAGGAGAGAGCAAGCCGGCGCTGCCAGCGATAACAGCAGGAAAGATAATAAAGCAGAAGGTGTTTCCTGTGAGTGTCCCCTCAGGAAAAGTTCTCCTCCATCCACTACTTAGAGTTTATTGTGGACTAGATGGAGGCTAAATCCTTGGTCTCCATCTTGAACTGATTTTGCTGTAGCCTTGCAAATCAAATAAAACTTCTTTGCTATCACAGGAAGTGAGGGGGTTACAGTTAGAGTACTTACTAGATGGACATGTAAGCATACACACACACACACACACACACACACACACACACACACACACACACACACACACACACACACACACACACACATCTAAGCTCTCAAGATCCTATTGTGTATGCTATCCTTCACCCGAGTCAAGACAAACAATGGTCTTGGCTAAAAACACATGGCCTCACTGACTCAGATGGTAGCTGTCCCTCTCCTGATGCTATTAGCCATTGTCCTGATGTCCCGTTCTGAAGATGAACTCATGTGTGATTCAGCTTTGGCCTCTCCAGATGTCGCAGGTGCTCTCAATTTGATCACAAATTGATGCTCAATCACCAACTTTTGCGAACCCCCATCACAGAGAAATGTCAAAACTAAGAGTCTTTAAAAGTTCAGCCATGACCAGAGCGTGCAGAAGGAAGCTTTGTTTGGAGTGCCGTGTTTCCAGGCTGTTGGTCCCAGTTGAAAGAGCCGCGAGGAACCGAAGTACGCCCCAGCTGACTTTTAATCACACTCACCCAACCACTGGCTCAGTCATAGGGAGTAGTAGGCCTGTAATTAGCTGACAATGGGCCCCTCTCCGGTGCACATATTGATGGCTGACCACAGAATTATTGATCAAAGACATAGGCACAGGAAGAGTAGGGGGAGCAACAGGCCTGGTATAGATGTTTGGCTGTGTGAACAACAGGTGACATCTAGCAGACCCATATCTAGCTCTGGCCTGCTGTAAATAATTATATCTTAAAGAGAGTCGGCCACACAGGAAAAGCTGCTGGAAGAAGGGAGTCTAGCAAAGGTCTTTTGGGATTAGATGAAGATAAGATGATTAGATTTGATGGGACTGATGGTACAAAGCCAATACTGAAAGTAAGCTGTTAATACTGGATAGCATAGCCTGAATTGAACTGTAAACCCTGTCACCCTTTATTACTGTTGTTATGCCTGACAGTTCTCTGTTCTAATTCAGTAGCCTATACAGTAAAAGTGGAAGATTTACCACTCAAAATTCTTAGTATTTAAAAATAATAATATGGCATCTTCTTTTGGGAAGAGACAAAGCAGGCAATTTATAGATGGCTGAATGACATCAAAAAGTTAGCTATAGAAATACACACATGAACAAACAGGATCTACACATGCATTCATGGATTGGTGTCAGAGTTGGAGGTTTGGTGCCTTGCTCAACGTAAACCTTGGCAATGCCCAGCAGCTGAACTGGCAACTCTCCAGCTACCAGTCCACACTTTGAATTTAGTCCGATCAGGACTTGAACCGGCAACCCTTCAGTTCCCAAGCCTCAGACTCAGCTACTGTATATCTTACTAGCATATATTGGTAATGAAAGTCATGGTAATTACCAGGTTAAAAACCCATAAGCAAGGAATGGAGTTCGAGGTGAGAGATGTCTTTATCATTGGATTGTTTACAGCTGGTTGACAATTTATTTAGCTAATTCAAAGTTAAATCATTGCTAGATGATAGCCGATAGCTGATGTGTTCCAAAATGTCACACTAATGTAAGGGTTTTGGAAAGACTAAAAGAAGACTGCACCCTCCAAACGCTAATGTCACTTCAGTCTCTGACGTGTAATTCTGCTGGGAAATCCAAAGCTTTACTTTGTCATGGATGCTAAGCTATGATTGGAAAATCTCTGTGCTGCCGAGGGGTGTAGCAAACTGTCAGTCACTAGTAATAGATTAAGTTCCTTCTTGAATAATATTAACTGCAGGGAGAGCAATAACATTGAGCTGTATGTTATCTGATACTTGAAGGGATTAACGAAATTGGCCACAGTTAAGTTTCCTTTAACTATTATAAATCCTACTTAGAGTTACATCAACATGAACTGTGACCTGTCTAGCAATCATCAGTTAGCGCTTGTTCCGCAGTCTTACATACATGGGCCAGAATGTGTCAAATACAGTAGCTCATTCAAGTATGAATAATCCAGTGTTGGTTGGATGGATCCAGCGGCGGCTGCAGCAGTCATGTGTTAATGAGCCTGCAGCCTGGCGAGGTGGATGTGGTCCAGCTGGGGCTCACCTCTGTCCTCCCCTGGCATGCTTCAGATATCACTCTGATGTCAAGGGAGAGGCCGCGGTGGTCCGAGCGGGAGGCCCTCCTCACGAACATGTCACAGGTTGCAGATAGTTCAGTGGGGGAGAAATAAATATACTCTTTTTTCTTTCTTTTTTAACCATTTTCATTTATTAGCAATCATTAAACAAAAGGGGTCCAGGTTATAAAACTATAACAATTTTTGTTTCTTCCTTTCCCTGTATCATCTTGTTACATTCCCTAAGGATGTCTTTAAAGCCATGTGTAGATTCAGTCTCATCATGAATTGCATCATATGGGAGCTTATACTGTGTGTCTGGTGGGTTTACGTTCAGCTAAACGTTTAATAATGACTGCTTGTATGCAGTGCAGCCCTGTTCCTCAGACCCGGGGGCCCCTCACAGGAAGTCATAGGAACTGGGAATCCACTCCAGCCTGACCGCTCACACTGTACTCGACTTATTACTGCTATGATCTGAGCATCAGCACAGTAGTAAAAACAGTAGTGACTTTTCTCAAGGTTTTTTTTTTTTTCCTGATAGACTGGCAACACAGATAGCTGCATCTCTCATAAAAAGGCTTTTGAACCCTTCAACTCAAATACTATGTGGCATTAAGACATACTGTGTGTATGCCCTCTCATATATGTACTTCAATTTGCAGGGCCTTCCATGCTGACACAATTATCCCCCAGTAATTCCCCTGCTTTGTAAAATACTTGATGTTTTGGTTACTGTCTGCACGCCTCGTGCCTGTGGATAAAAGCCAGTGGTTTCTTCTTCTTTCGCTGCTTTTATGTGGGAAAAACACATGCTTAGAACGTCTAACCGCTGGCTTAAGTCTATTAGGACCATTACTCATGCATTACGTTGTGTGTTTTGCTCGTGAATGGTAACGCCCTATAAATGTACGCACACGTGATTGTGGTTTACACATCCATCCCCTGCTTCCTCTTATCCTTAAGGTCTTTTTGGTGCATTTAAAACAAAACATCTCCACACAGAACTATTTTACATTTGTTTAAGCCTTATTATAATTTTTTTTATATTATCATTATATTGGCAAAAGATGGTTTTGTGATAAGTATTGAGGATTATGTTGATGTCCTGTATGCTTCTACTAGAAGCCCAAATACAAAAAAAAACATTTCGAAACGCTGGAACTTTTGGGTGCATTTTTGTTTGAAAAATAACTAAAACAATGAATCGCTTATTAAAATAGTTATAGAGGATTTGTATTATTATCTTAATTTATCTTATTGATATTTCTCCTTAATTTAATTATTGTGTCAACTCTAAACTGATATAATGCATAACAAAGGTTTCTGTCGTGATTGTTGAGTAATGACGCTACAGTCTACACTTCACCCTGCTGTGTCTCTCCTCTCTTCCTCTCCATTGCTGCTCCCGTTTACTCCTTATGAAAACAGGAAAAGGGTGTGTTTGGAGAACCAGAGCCTGAGGAGTCAAGCCGTTCACCACTGACTGACCGTAGTCTTTGTGTGTGTGTGTGTGTGTGTGTGTGTGTGTGTGTGTGTGTGTGTGTGTGTGTGTGTGTGTGTGTGTGTGTGCGCGCGTGCGTGCGTGCGTGCGTGCGTGCGTGCGTGCGTGTGTGCATGCCAGGATAATTACTTTCAGGGAGCCCCTGAATGCCTTACTCTTGTTTCTTCAACTCTTCAGAGATCTGCAGTATTTGCTTTAGGCATTGTGCCCCAAAGGCAACATCTCAAGCATGTGGATGTGACATGCTACCTGAAACATGCCACAGCATGTGGGGCTTACACACATGACCGTATTACCAACTCACACGCAAAGTGTGAGCAAATATCTCCTGCTAACATAGAAATGTTTCACTCTAATCTCATTATCTGTATGAGGCTCAACAGGTGCTCTCCTGTGGTGTAGCAGGGCCTTGTGCACTGTTATGATGTGCAGAAATGTGAGTGCAGCACTGCAGGCAGGGTTCAGTCTGGTGAAGCCTGATTTGGTAGGGATTAGAGGTGAGCAGTGCCTCGCCCGTTCCCCTCCCAGCAGGAGCTGTCATGTCAGCCGCTGAGCTTTGCTCCCACTGGGTGCAGATCAGGGGCCAGCGTCGGGTCACACTGCTGCCGTCTGCAGCTTTCACTGAGCATGCCCTCCTCTTACACCATGTACGACAGCCAGCATACATGCGATCTGACAACCCACGCCTGAGCAACAAAGGAAAAGAGGAAGGCCGAGGCTGAGGGCATTCTTGGCATGTACAGTGCGGTTAGCCTGTATCAGTCAGGCCCTTTAATTAGAATCTCGAAAGTTTTTTATCACCAGATGTCTTTGTGTGATTCTGAAATACTTACATTTAGCACTAAGGAGTTGCTGCAAAGTTGCACAACATTTCCATGTGCATGAGTTGTGTTATCACAGAAAATGTACTTTGTACCAACATCATTTTGTGTTCAAATGACCTAGCCTGCTAAATAATTGCATGCTGGTGGTATTTTTTATGATAAGATGTTCCCCTGTGGAAAGTCAACAGGCCTCCCTCCTTGTCTGCCCCATGGTGCTTGTTAGCTGTGGAATTTGGTGGGCCTGTGCGTGAACAATCCAGGTCAGATAGACGCTGGAATGAGAGATATGTGGAAACTTAGAGTTATGCATGGGAATGAATCATGCATGGAGAGTCAATGTACAACATGAGGACATTCACCGTATTTTATGATAATTTATTACCATGCACTCCCTCCAAACAGTAGGCTAACGTGGAGCATGAAAACTTCATTGACAAATATTGTCTTTTTTCATATCCAGCTGTACAGAGGGCTGTAGTGGGAATGAGTTGATCTGCAGGGGCAGCTGGATGTAACTTCAGAGGCTCTCAGTCACGAAAACAGCAGCTGGATGGCAGAAAGGAAATCTCAGCGTCTGCCTTTGAGACTTGCTGAATCTGATCTAAAGAGCAGTCTGCCTGGCGTAGCGTCTCTTGAACAATAACAGCAGCGGTGGCCAAGCTATTAACAGAATAACCGTCCCGGACAGAGACAAGTCCTCCCTGCTCCTCCTTCACTATATCCACACTTACAATGTAATGCTGTAATCCTTCCTGAGTAATGTATTATAAAGACTATAAATCTTTCCAAGCCTGCCTCTCACTTCCCCATTTAGCAGGGCAGCTGCGAAGACCTGAGTTCCTCCTTCCCTTATTCCTCTGCCAGCAATATGTTTTTTCGGATGCCTGTAGTGGCCTTTGTCGCTCTTCTGCTGATCATCAACTCTGAGTCAAAGGAGCCAACGTACTGGGTCACACTTTGACCCATATTGTTGCTGTATTCCCACCAGAAAGTCAACTTTAATCAAGACGCTGATGGGGCTAGACGTCTGGCTAGTTAGTGCTGATGTGCATGTAGATAGCAATTAAACCAAGATTGGAAACTGATCAAATGTATCCTGCCGTACTTAAAGTACTTTTAGAAACTTTTCAGTCATGCTAGCAAAACAGCTCTGGGAATGTCAGTTGGCTGGTCGGCCACTTTGGTCCAGACTCCAGAGTAAAATATATCAACAATTATTAGTTTGATTGCCATGATATTTTGAATCAAAATTCATGACCCCCAGAGCACAGTCCTAATGACTTAAGTTAGCCCTTCACTTTTCTGTAGTGCATCAGTAGCTCTAAGTTTTTACTTAAAATATGTCAATATCTACTGAATGATGAATTGGCGCTAAATCTTGTACAGACTTTCATTGTTCGCAGACGATGAATTCTCGTGACTGTTTCATAGAGTCATCAACAGTACATTTACAATTTTCAACTACAAAACTAAATATATTAACATTGTTTTTATTGACAACTTCCACTCTTTAATTTGTCCTTTGAATTCAGTTTTTGGCGCTGTTTCCACTTTTTTAATTGATCTTGTTTTGACACTCCCCCAAAGGTCGGAGGTCAACCTGAGTAATAGAATCTATTGCCTGTAGTGATTGCAATGTGGACCTGTTGACCCTTTGCATTGTCTACGTCAGCCTCAGGTTCAATAGCCTGACAGGTAGAGGTGAGTATGGTCAGTGGTCTTCTGTCACTTACCGCTCTCTGAGGAATGTAACATCCGCACAACCGCATGCCTGGAAGGGGCCCTTAAAAGCTATAGATTCTAAAGTCAAAGTGTGGCATAAATTTGACCAAATTCCTTCGCTTGACATGGTCAATTATATCGTACTACAAAATAATTTGTGTTACAACAAGTGCGATGACACGGTCAGCTTTACCGTGAGTAACCCTCTCCATGTCTGCGTTTTTAAACAGTAATATCTGCTGATTTAGAAAGTACTAAAAGAAAAGCCATAAAAGGAAAGCATTATTTCTTCTCACGTATGTAAGCCTAATTTATCACTTCTGGGATTTCTTTTTGGGAGGGAAGTTCCTCCAGTTCTAAGACAGCAGCAGCAGCTGAGGCGTTCACTGCTCTTGTGTAAACTTCTTAATTTAATTTTTTCCTGTTTGTGTTTTGATGCCTTGAACTTTCTTTTATGAACGGCTCTTCAACAGCGCCAACAGACTAGCGTTTTTTTCACATGCAAGGTCACACCGTTTTTGACAGCCACCCACAAACAATGTCCAACACAATAGGCTGTAGTTATAACACAGTTTCTCAGACAGCAGGAGGTCACATAGATGCCTTCCAGTTGACTGGCTGACCACTGGAGAGTTCAATCTCCAGACTCTTTGGGGTTTCCTCTGCCAGGCAGGCAAGAATACATCACTTCCTCCTGTTTACACTCTTCACTGGAGGCCAAAGAAAGTTATGGGGACTGGGGAGAAAAAATGCCTTAACACAGCAGGGGGCCCCGCACTGCAGCCTGTTTTTAGACTGGAGTCATCCTGCTATTGTGGGTGCTTGAGGAGTGGTAGAGAGGAGCACAGAGGAAGAAATCAAGCTCACTGCTGCACAGAGCAATCAGCGCCTGCAGACCAGAGCCGATGAAGGATCTCGTCTGCAAGAAAAAGAAAGCGACTCTGACCTCTTCGAGTCTGGAGGCAGCCGCTCTAAACTGTATAACATTACCAGCAAGGTTACCTTTATTTTAACAGGAACATTCCCATTGAGATTTAGAAAAACGTCCTGAGCAAGCCTGAAGCATAAAATATTTCACATAGTGTACATAAACTTGCTTGAATCAAAACTGTTAAAAAAGTTAGGAGTGCTCAATAAGGACATGTGCATTCATTAGTCAAATATTGTTTAATCCTGTTTTTAAATCATCCATCCAGGATGAGTTGGAAAACAATTATTTAAAACGCGTTTTCCAAAAACAGTGTGAGGTAGAGAAATTACGTACATCATGTGTCCGTGTGACTGAAGTTTGCAGGTGAGTTTCAATGTCTTTGATCCAAGCTGATAAGAGTCAACTGGAGATCTATCAAATTGCACTTAAAAGAGAACTCTTGGCTGAGGTTCACACATTGTTTATTGTTTGCACTTCCAAATTTGAATCAGCGAGTGCCTACTGAGCGGCTTATCTGGCCGTGCAGCCGTGATGTCTTTGGTAGAGTCAGGGCGTGGACCTGTCGTAACCTTGTACCTAGTTTGTGAGTGGCTTCTCTGGACTGGGAGACAGATTTGACCAGTGCCCTCCTCTCCGCTCAAAGGAGGTCCGGCTGATGGATGGACTCTAATCAGCAGCAGACAGACCTGCCACAGGAAACATCTCCCCATCACGTTCACGGAAACCAGCACTTCTCCAGAGACCTGCTGATAGCCACAGAGGGAGAGGGAGAGGGGGAGGGAGCCGAAAAACAATTGGATTCTCCCTCATTTTCTGCAAAGAAAAACAGCAGACGGTCGACTGCTCACTGAAAAGAATATGATTCACTGCCAATTAGCATGGATGTACAAATATATGTACAAATGCCAAAAACTTGTTTTGGGAATGCGTGACTTGTTGATTTCCCAAGGCATTCTTCTGCAAAGTTTTGGGAAATTGTTTTTACTTTTTGCAAAGAATTAGATGAGAAGATTAATACCACTATCAAGTCTGGGGTTACTATGACAATACAGATAGCAGCCAGTTAGCTTAGCCTAGCACAGAGATTGGAAACAGGGAAAAACAGCTAGCCAACTAATGTAACCCTTAAATTAATGAACTTTAGAGGTGGTGAGGGCTGATTTTGTTTAACTTTGGACAGAGCTTAGCTAGCTGTATCCCCTGCTTCCACTATTTATGCTAAGCTAACTACTGGGTGGCTGTGACTGACTTTCTGCAAGAAAGCAAATATGCATAGCCTATTATCCAAAAATATCTAACACATTTTTATCTGATAGAGTTAATGCAAATATCAGACCAAACAAAGGTCCATTATAAGTACATTTACACACCAGGTCCTAATGCATAATGCAGGCAGGATGTTAAAGCCAAGATAAAGACCAGTGAGAGGCTTTCGCATGTTTTGGGATTTCTCTAATATGAATACAGCAGTGCTTCTCAGTAGCTAGATGTTTTCTGCCTCAGTTCATATCATGTTTGCTTGCTGACAAATTTATAAAATGAGCAATAGTTTAATATGTAGCAAGTGTTACTTTAGGTAAGGGTTAAATGTATTTTTCTCAATAAGCCCCTCCTCTGCTTCTTCAGGAAGCACCTTACCTGTCCGATTTTGTTAGGCGCTTTGTGTCCTGGCCAAAGGGCTTTTCTACCTCTGACAGGTGAGACTTCTCTCCTGCGAGACAATTCCCCCCCTGCATGTCAGGATGAGCGAGACGACTCATCGCCATTCGCTTTACGTATGAATAGACCGTTCAGTCTACCTTGTTGGAATGCTGAGAGCTGTTTGCCTTTTGGGCCAGTGAAAGCCTGTCACGTTTTATGGTAGCAGAGATTATCCCTGAAAAGAGCCTGGGTGTCCTCCTGTCTCTTCTCTCTTTTCAAACTCTCTGACCTTGATCTTGCTGTGAAGCAGACACCTGCCCTCTGCATGGACCCGTGCAGTTACACTTCTGAACAATATAACTTCCAGCTCCGCAATTAGGAGTGTACATCCTTACCGAGTTTGGTGTTTATTGGTTTGTTCATTAACACCTTTATTTCCCATTGCATGGATGTCTTTTTGTAGTTAAGTGAGGGGTCTGTCGGAGGCTCATGAAATGAAGGTAAGAGAGCAGGTTTGGGCTTGTCCTCTCAGCCCTAATCCTAAAGGCCCTCAGGGTTGTACCCTCCTCAGCCATCTGTTTAAAAAACCCTCAGTTTCTATGATACTCATAAAAACAAAAGTTCTCCCTTGTGCTCCATTTACAAATGAAATACCTCAAACTTGAACAGAAATGCAACATAGAGTGTGATCTTTCAGGAGGAACCTGTAGAGCAAGGGTCACACACAAGGGCACCCCTCGTTGATGAAGGCGCACCACCCTAAACAAAGAGCAACAAAGGCAGGAAGGGCTGAGCTGTTGAACCCTACACCCATAGCATCAATTGCATGAATAGTGTCAGTGCAGTTTGATGCTGAATGTTTTTCCTGTTTTAGTGTTCCCTCTCAAAATATTCTCACTGAGAGCAAAAACTCACCTAGGGTCGACAGTTCAATGTAAACACTCTCAAGTCTTTGCTCTGATGTGGATGTTTTGACATCAGAAATGTATTGGTGTGAATACGTTGTTGTGGACGGCTGCCCATTGGATAGAGGCCATTTTGTTCTTCTTGCCTGCAAATTGAGGAAGACATTTGTTGAACACAGGTGGGAGCTGGGAGGGACTGGATTTTTGCCAAGCTAGCGGCTTAGCTTTATGGATGGCAATATTGCTATTCACCACCACTATTCACCACTTCGGTTCAGTCTAAAAAGACGTCAACAGCTATCGGATGGATTCTCATTAAGGTTTGCAGATACAATCGGTGACCCTAGACTCTGCTGATCCTGGGACTTTTCATCCCGCCGCACCATTAGGATGACACATTATGTTTTTAATAAATGTATCTCAACCATTGCAAGAAATTATTAGGATGGGTCTGGCAGTCACCTGGCTTTTCATCTGGCACCACCATCACATCAACATTTTCCTTGATTGGAATAATTTCATGACATAATGCTTGAAAATTAATCACATCAGCTGCAGTTGTATTTTGTCTTTAATTATAATAAGCATATAACATGCAAACAAACTAAACTAAGATAGTGAACTTGCTACCATTTTTTAAGATACTTAGTCTTCAAGTGTTTCCACATGAAGACACATACAGTAAGTATAAGTGATCAGTTGTACATCATGATAAATAAAACCATTCCACTTTTTATTAGTGTGTATGGTTGTGTCACAGTTGAATAGAAGAGATCATATTTCAAGATGCTTCTTCAAGATTGTTGAAGAGTATTACACCATATGGAAGCCATGCATATAACCATAAAGCTTCAAAGATTTGTGAGGAGGCATGACATCCAATCATATTTTATATCCAAGTGAGCATTAGCCACACACTCTAAAAAGTCATTCAGGGGACCTTTTACCACCACTTAATTAAATGCATGGTTGCAAGATACAAATTTGGATTAATTGATTTAGATAAACATTTTAAGTTGCAAACATTAATTTATAAGTTGTGTTGACGTAATAATGTTGGTAATTACATCAACTTAATATTGTGTGTAATTTAAACTCGGATTTATGCGTTAATTGACTTAAAACTAAATTCAAGTTGTAGTAAGTAATGCAATTGGCTTGATAACTTAATTGTTCTACACCTTGAGTTAAGGATTTCAAGTGCACTCCCACTTAACATGCCTGGACAAGTTCCGACAGTTAAGACAAATAGAAATACTACACAAAGGACATTTTAAGGTGAGTGTCATCTTTTGTCATTCAAATACAATAGCCTTGTAGTTGCACTGTATAGGCAAATTGCTGTTTGACCAAAATTAGCAGCCTTTCAACCGTGAATAGTTCTGTGAGAGGGTACAAAGTAGTAGAGGCTACTGTGAGAGTAAAAATACTTTGGTTACTATTGTGATATCACTTTTTATTAAAAGAAAATCTTGGTGAAGCAGATCAAGGACATGTTTCTTGAGGTAGGATCGTTATTTAGAGTTGTTATTCAGAATATATTAATTTAGGTAATTTCTCTTTTTTTCCCTTTTCAAAAATAGCACAATACAATTGAAGTACGCGGAGAACTATAGCCCTCCGTTGCCTTGTCGTGTACCTTGGAGAAAAGGAAGAGGACCTTTTCAAGGAGCTTAGCGACGCAATTACAAATCTTGAAATAAAATAAAATCCATGGGCACAGTGTCAAAACACAGGACAAAAGCACTGCTCTCTGTCAGTTACATTTTGAAGCATATTGCACTTTTGGCCACACCCCAATCAATAATATCTTAGCAACNTTCATACTGTTTGAAATAATGACTATCGGCAGCGTAAACATCTTTGTTACATCTTTTGTAAATTGATGTGTGTGATCTGCAGGTTGGTGGCCATTGAGAGTTTGTTTCTGTAGTTTTACAAAAGCTTTACAGATTTTACATATTTGGCACTGGTTTAGCATTTATTTGTGTGTCCCCATTTCCCATGGTAATATGGCTAATGTGTTAATTTATTATTTGTGGGGCAATTTAATTTTGTGTTCATCTTTTTTTTCAAGATTTAAATTAAGCTCAGCGCAAGTTCTTTCAGGAAGACTGGGTATATATTCACTCTGTAGCTGCTTATAATCAGCTCATCACAGGCGTTCTCTTTAACCTATTACATTTCACCTCATTCTCCAGCAGCCAATCAACGTGCTGCAGCCAAACTATAAAATGGTTCCCCTCTCTCCTGCAGTCAGCTTTGATTTCAGGTGTTCATGCACCTTATCATATGGGATGTGTCAATAAATGTTCAAATAAAATGAATTCTCTCCTGATTGAAACATCATGTCTTGAAATAAACAACTGCAGTTCAAAATAAAAAGTGAATTGCCTAATATTTTTGTTGTGGAATTAATAATAATTTCTTTCTTTAAAGGCAAAAACATGAAAAAGCTAAAAAACAAACAATTGAATACAATATATTTGAAGCAACTTAATTTATAAATGGTTGTCAACTTAAAAACGTGTGTTCACAATGGGGGTAATTAAGTACATACAACTTAAAATTCCATTTAAATCATGCGGTAAAACTAGTTGGAACAACTTAATTTTTTGAGTAATCAACTTAAAAACTTGTGTTTATGCCACCAATTATTAAGTAAGTGGTAATTAAAAACACCTCTGATTGTAGAGGAAAAGCCTTCTCCCCTAACTCAAATAAGTTTGTTGGTTTAACACAATTTCATTAGAAGTTGTCATAACTCAATAAACATTGATGCAAACAATGATTTTCTTTGTTGAGCCAAAGTATTTGTTTTTAGAGTGCAGCTAAAAGACCTTATATTTACTAAACGCTGACTCATGCAGTATCATATTTCAGGTCACCCTTGAAAAAGAGATCAATGATCTCAATGGAATTCACCTGCATAAATAAAGGTTTGAAATATTTTGATTATGTATATGGATTAGTACTCCATGTGTGTTTTGTTTAGTGTGTTAGCAGTCAATTAAAGTAGGGAAGCTGTTGGGGTGGGCGGGAGGCAGCTGTTTGTTTTTTAACTACATCATAGTTGGTTAGTGTCGGGATGCAAACATTTGGCTTTGTGCAGCCAGACAACACATATGCTGGCATCATGGCCACCATGACACCCAGGTCGCAGACATGGCGGCCTATGATGGGCCTCTGGGTACAGACCATTGTGGTCTTAATGTATCCCTTTGTAATTGTTTTGTTTTAAATAATTGGTCCATTTTGTAGGCACTAAGTGTCTCCTTGTGTGTGTTTTGCCCCTTTTCATGGCCGTTGTGACTATTTTTAGTTGCTTTATGGCCTCGTTTATGTTGGCTTACATCTTCTTGTAGGTGTTTTGTGTCTCTTTGCAGTCATTTTGTGTCTCTTTTAGTTTGTTATTCTTCTTTTTTTTGTCGTGAATCTTTCTGTAAAGCACTTTGAATCGCCACGTGCTGAAAAGTGCTATATAAATAAAATGGCCTTGCCTTGCCTTGCCTTGGTGGTTTTATGTCATCTTTGCAGCAGTTTTTCACCTCCTTGTAGTTTTGTTTTGTACTTTTATTATTTTTTGTCTGTTTATTCTCTTTTTATGTTTCTCTCTTGTCCTTTTCAGTATCTTCTTGATTGGCATGTGTCTCTTTTAGCCAGGGTAAACATGTCACTCAAGGAACCAACCAGAAAGAAACTCAATAAGACCAAAAAATAAATGCTGTTTAATGACTATTGATTAAAAATGATTAATTGAACATCTTTTCCTGCCACTATCACCTGTGTTTGAGTCAGTAAATGTGTTCTTACTCAGTTGGAAAGGCAAGAGGTCTTACTTAATCCCTCAGCTGTGTTTCCAAGCCCTCAATCCTTGAGCGAGATGAAGTGCAACAACATGTGCTGAGTTCCATCTACATGGATCAACCCATTTTGGAGGCTGAAATAGTGCCGGGCTTTGTGTAAATATTGTCTTAGAGTCCCAGCTTCTTTTTGGAAGCACTTAGCCTTCCCACACAGCGCTCAGAAGAGTGACACATGGCTTTGACATTGACTTTGGGGCTGTTTTGGGATCGTTAAAGGCCAATTTGTCAGCATTCAAAACGGGGCAGACAGCGCGATGTGTTTCAAGGGACCTCACATCTGGACCTTTTGTGTTTTAACTGTGTCCCGCTTCCTCTTTTAGGAACCTGAAGTGCGTGGATAATGGGAAGGCCACGTTCCACAGCCAGTTGGTGTTGTTTCATTAGCAGGATCGGGCCGCTAACTCCTATCCAAACACAACCTGGTGGCTCCACTTTTCTTCCTCCTGTCAAATGTTATGATAATAATCATCAGTTGTTACGACTCAATGTAACAATCAGCTGCTCCTGAAGGGAATTGAAAAATTGAAAAATTGTAGAGTTTAACATGAGCTGTACAGTAAGCAGAGACGGAGAAAGACACTGTACAAAGTCAGGAACTGCTCTTGCTATCAGTCACTGTGAGGACAGCTTGATTAAAGGAAATGGACCGAGTGGAAACTTTGGATGTGTGTTTTTAGTTGTGTTTTCAGCCTGTCTGGGTGATAGCAACAGCAAAACAGATGCTGAAACAATTAGGGCAAGTCAGAGGATGTTTTTACTCCCACTC
>NW_011360344.1:0-1072 GCF_000735185.1 Notothenia coriiceps | reverse complement strand
CAGCGAATTAATGATTGTTTTCATCCACTAAAACTGATATGATTTTTGGGTGCTGGTTCATCCAAATGAGTTCTAGAAGTGGTGTCCTTTCTCCGGTCAGAACAATATTAACCACTGCAGAAGACAAGGGCTCAATCGGATCTAAAATAGTGAAAAGTCATATATCTATGACACTCAGGCTTCACGTATTAATATGAGAAAAGCCAGTTTTCAATCTCCTTAGCAAAGTAGCACTTTGTGGCATTCTGTTTTGTATCCATGTATTGCAAATGTTTTTGTCTCAACTGAGCGTAAAAAATAAGTGTTTTTGTGATTTTCTAAATGTACAGCATTTCCTCTCAAGGTTTTTTTATACACAAAAACATGGGGGTATAAAAAGGACTTAATTTTATGCCTTTCTTCTCATGATGTTTCTCACCATACCTGCTCAAAAATAGTAATGAAAAAAATTTGTGAAACTGTAATGCATGTACACTTCTTGAGTGCTTTCTGCAAGAATTAAAGGTTCAAATCTACAGAACTATTGTAAATGTATAAGCATTTCAGTCCAGTTTTAACAGACAAATACCTTTTTTTGTTTTGTGATGAAGCCACAAGGCTGTGCTTCATTAAATCAAGGTGTATAGAGTCTTAAAAACACATCGTTCCTTTCATATTGCCTCTGCTCAGAGTATCTCAGATGAATTCCTCTGCCTCGTGTTGCCTCTGCAGCTCTGCCCCGGAGTCAAGGTGAACGATTGTTGTCTGTCAGTGGTGAAGGCTGTTCTGTTCATGATGTTGAACAAACACGGCCCTTCACATCGCTCAAACACCGCCTCAAGGCCTCAGGCAGGACACGTTGTGCTGAAGCTCCACAAACAATACTCTGTTTCCTCGGCACGTGGAGCCATCTCAGAGAACAACAACAGCTGCAGACGTCTGGCTCCGGACCCTCAGAAACAATCCTTTACTCAAGTAGAAGTATAGAAGTAGGGGGTTCGAAATGTACTTAAAGGGGACCTATCAAATGCACTTTTTGATGTCTTTTATACATAAATATGTGTCCCCGGTGCGTCGGGGAACTCACGCAGCG
>NW_011360343.1:0-325 GCF_000735185.1 Notothenia coriiceps | reverse complement strand
GCACAGAAACTCACTCATAAGTCATAACACCCTTATTACTTATCGTAGCTGCACACCCAACCCATCGATTAGCATCAAGAGAAGACACAGAATCGATAGGTATCTCACATCATCACTCTATGATAAGAACTCGCGACTTTATAAACAAAAACAGACATACCAACATCTGGCGCTAGGTAGCTAAAACGGCAATATCTCTTTCCTTCGTTGTTGTCTGATCAAAAGTTGTCTTCAATGTTATTAAAACGATAAAAACGCTGCTGAAGGTTAATCCATAGGTTAATCCAATGTGTCTGCGTCCCTTTGAAATGATTTCTGATCATCC
>NW_011360342.1:0-2188 GCF_000735185.1 Notothenia coriiceps | reverse complement strand
AAAAAAAATAATAATACTTTATTCCGAGTGTGCTTGCTTTTCTCTTTGAAAGTCATCACATAACGGCATTGTAATACACGGTTCGGCTGCATTAAATATTACATATCTGCCGTAGTTCTCTATATATAGAGCCCTGATGAGAAGACTTCTAGACAAACATGAGGAACTGCCGCCAACACTGAAAACGTGACGTGGATCATAAATATATCAGCAATTAAACAACATCTTACATTTCTTTTCACACAATACGTCTCTTTGCAGGATCAACACTAATTCGGCTGGCTTTTATATTTGATCCAATTGGTAGATAGGCTGTATTTACACCATAAAGGTGCACAGCTGATAGAAAGGGACACCTGGTGGTTAAAGCATGTTATTGAATTTCATTATTTTTATTATTAGATATTAATAGGATCCCTATAAAGTATATTCATTACTCGTTATTCTCTACTAATAGTTAATTAACGACTGTATATCATGACTATTTTGCACATCCCTTTCAAGATTTCAAGATTTTCTAAGGTTTATTGACATATATACACAAACGGTAGTTATGCAATGAATGAAAAACTTGGGTCGCAGGTTTCGTCAATAGTGCATTACAAGACATCTATCAATATTTGTGCATACCTCCAGCAATGTTAACTATGTTGAAGCACTTATTTTAACTGATATTATAGATAATATTATACTCTTATAGGATGTATATAGATATTTCATCTCCGGCCTTGTCAGGTATTGATAAATAAAGAACACAGAATTATTAAATATAAAACACAGAATTTGTGTGATTATACTAAATGATTTACAAATAAACACCACTGCATATTTACAACTGTTACACATGCTGATGTAAAGTTTAACAAAATCCGCAATTTTGGCATAGTGTGGTGCCGAGAGATGATCTCGATGGCTACTGCCATATTTGCAAAATGTGCCTCTGAACCTTGACAAGTGCATGTTTCAGGCTTATCAATTAACAACAGGAGGGGTCACAGACATAAGACCTGCTGTTAAATAAAGCTCTTCTGACCTTAGCTGTCATGTGGGTATATATTAATGCTGCCCATTATGGGCACAACCAATTTTCATCCATTTATTAATATGTTTTACATTTGAGTGTTTCCTATCCCCTAAACTTCCAGGGATGTACACAGTATACTGGCAACTTCTTATTATGGGAAATACGAAAACGTCTTTTAAAACTACAACTCCCAGTAGAGACGTGCCATAGATAGAGAACATGTTGCGAAACACAATATCGATAGCAGCGTCCCTAGCAACAAGTAACAAGTAGTTAATAATAATAAAAGACATTAAGAAAAAGGCCTTTTAAACAGTCATTAAAAAGCAACACAATCTACCTGCATTGCATTACTCTAAACGTGTAATAACGTGCTTTAACCAGTAGGTGGTTTGGGTTAAAAAGCTGTCAAGTTTACAGTGTTAACAAAATAAAATATACTGCTGTTTCTGGTTTAGTTTACGACGGATATATTTAGTTATTGTATTGATATTTGTAACAAAAAAGCGATGGAAAAAACCCACAGAAATACAGAAAAGATGGTCTTAACATGACCCAGCGGTCTAGTAGTTAATAAAAAACAATAATATCAAAACTAAATATTACTACTAACTTTATTGTCAAATTCAAACTGAATGGTAAATGAATAGTTTCCGGTCTATTCTGAGCCCGATCTCTGTAGATAAATAAGAATAAAGAACTACGACAGATGTGTAATATATTTAATGCAACCGAACCATTTATTACAATGCACTCATAAAGTATGATTTTATCTTTTACGAAACGTTTTTTTAATATGGAATGCAGTTGGAGGTCAACCAATCACAGAGCTTGAGAACTAATCACAGGGTTTGTCAAACAGAGCACATGGTGTAGTCCTAAACGATACCTGGGGATTCTGGGTAGTGTAGTGTCTTCTGCCATCCTTTACTCCGAACAAATATTTGTTTCTCCGAATCGAAGGGGGAAAATAGAAAAGCATTGCACACAATTTAAACCAATCAATGTTGTGTAATTAGCAAGGATAATCTGGTGTTTTTTAGTCGATGAGTAGTGCAGATATCACTGTAAAATCAATCGACAGTAAGGGGAATACTTACTTCCGGGTGTACAATTCTCCGTTATCCAATGGGAATGGACGCTCACATTGCCTTTAAGGGCAGC
>NW_011360341.1:0-2445 GCF_000735185.1 Notothenia coriiceps | reverse complement strand
AGAAGTTCCTTCAGGTATGGAGGAGCGTTCCCGTGGATGCATTGATGGGTCAGTAGTGCAATCTTGTATTCGATCCTGAATGAGACAGGAGGCCAGAGGAGGGAATGAAGAACAGGTGTGATGTGGTTTTATTTTCTCACCCTGATCAGGATCCTAGCGTCACTGTTCTGTACGTATTGGAGCTTCTGAATGCTCCCGCTAGTAGTTCCGATGAGGAGAGCGTTGCAGTAATCGAGCCTTGAGGAGACGAAGGCATGGACCAGTTGTTCAGCATCTGACAGGGAGAGTGTGGAACGAAGTTTTGCAATGTTCCTGAGGTGGTAGAAGGAGGTTTTGCATAGGTGTTTGATGTGGGTGTCAAAGGTCAGATGTCTGTCAAATCTTACAACCAGGTTAGTAACTGGTGTGGAGAAGGGTATGTTTTGGCCAGAAAAGGTGATGTGGGTTATGGGGGATGACTGGACCTGGTTTGGTGTGCCAACTAAAATAGCTTCTCTTTTGGAGCTATTAAGCTGCAAGACGTGTTGTTGCATCCAAGCTTTTATCTCCTCAATGCAGGTGTTAAGGGATATTGATGGGAACGGTGATGATGATGGTGACAGTGAGGAAGCTTGTGGGATAGGGTCTGTCTTTATATATAGCTGCGTGTCATCAGCGTAGCAATGGAATGATATTCCATGCTGGCTGATGACATGGCCATGGGGCAGAGTGTACAGAGTGAACAGAGTGGGCTCGAGGACCGACCCTTGAGGGACACCACAGGTGACAGGGTGTGTCTGGGACCTCGCACCTCCCAAGGAGACGTACTCTGTTCTTCCAGGCAGTAAGATCCAGGAGGATGAGGAGAGATGGGGATCCAGTGTCAAATCAAATCAAGTTTTATTTATATAGCACTAGGGGTGTAACGGTTCACAGAATTCACGGTTCGGTACGTACCTCGGTTGGGGGTCACGGTTCGGTACGGGTTCGGTACAACAACAAAAAAGCACAAAAAAATGCCCAAATGCATACAGTAATTCCAGGTTTGTTATTTATTTTTGAACAGTATTGCAAGTTTCAGTTTAAAAATAATGAACTCTAACATTTTGAATAATTAACTGTATTACACTGTTAAAAACAAACCACAAACCGTACCCCACATACTCAGATGCCCAGATGATCAATAAGCTGTAAAACTAAAAAGAATATCTTGAAAATATGACATCATAAATAATAAGAAAGTGTTTGAAGAGCGCATAGCAGTTGAAGTATATATGCCAATAGCTTCCGTTATTTATTTTGGTCTCGCGGCTTTCATGTCTATTGGCTTCTTATAAACAGCAGGGATAAGCTGTTGAACTGCTGTTGTCTTTTGCCGGGCTCCGGTGATTGGCAAATCTGGGTGATGCCTTCTGATATGATTTAGCATGTTTGGCGTGTGTTACCATTAGCATACCGCACCGCTGTCTAACAACGCCAACACACGTCCTCATCCAATCCACCGCTCCCACTCCATCGTTATTGTAGTCCACAGGGAACCCGAAATGTTCCCACACAGCTGATTTAAAAGGAGCAGGTGGGTTCTAGCTCCTGTGTGTTATCTGAAATCGCCATACTAACTTTTCTTCTTCTTGTATTTTGTTCGTTTTGTTGAGTTTTCTTCTTGTTCTTCATTTGCTGTTTAAGGACGGCTGGCAAACAGCTTTTAGGCGCAATACCGCCCCCTGGATTATAAATAGTGTAATCGATACTGCCCTGAATGACAGACCTTTTTCCCACTCGTAAAAAAAGGCGTATTCGTCGTGTGACTGCATGTGCCGAACCGTGACGTCCGAACCGTGACGGTACGGGACGAATACGGATACCGTTACACCCCTATATAGCACATTTAAAAGCGATTTTTGGTCGAGCCAAAGTGCTGTAGTGTACATGTAATAAAAACACATTACTACAGTCACAATAAAAGACAATAATTTACAACAGAAATATAAAAAACAAAAACACAGGGAATAGTCAGGTGTCATGCTCCGCAAAAGGCCAGGGAGAAGAAGTGTGTTTTTCGGCCGACCTTTTCTGCCGACCTCACATGGAGGGGCAGAGTCTTCCAGAGCCTGGGGCAAGCTGCTGCGAAGGCTCTTTGACCTCTGGTTTTGAGCTTGGTCTTGGGCACTATCAGCAACAGCTGGTCTGCAGACCTTAAAGCTCTGGCTGGGGTGTAGCGCTGGAGGAGTTCGGCTATATAGGGAGGAACCAGCCCATTTAGGGCTTTGAAAACAAAAACAAATAAAAGGATTTTAAAATCAATTCGGAACCAAATTGGAAGCCAGAATTGGGGTGACGTGGTCACACTTTTTTGTGGCCAATCAGAAGACGTGCAGCTGCGTTCTGGACTAGCTGCAGATGTCTAATTGATGCCTGGTCCATACCCACATACAGAGCGTTGCAATAGTCCAGTCTTGAGGTTAC
>NW_011360340.1:0-7292 GCF_000735185.1 Notothenia coriiceps | reverse complement strand
GTGTCAAATAGATTGTTCCCTTTAGTTAACGTTATTTAAAAGAACATTATATTCCGATTTGATCATGTCCCCTTTATTGTATTACGGAGAGCAATGTGAGCGTCCATTCCCATTGGATAACGCAGGATTTTACACCCGGAAGTAACTATTCTCTTTACTGTCGATTGACTTTACAGTGATATCTGCACTACTCATCAACTCAAAAACACCAGATTATCCTTGTTGATTACACAACATTGATTGGTTTAAATTGTGTACAATGCTTTTGTAATTTTGCCCTTTGATTCGGAAAAAAAAAATATTTGTTCAGTTTAGGATGGCCGAAGACACTACACTACCCCGAATCCTCAGCTATCGTTTGGGACTACACCATGTGCTTTGTTTGACAAACCCCGTGATTTGTCCTCAAGCTCTGTGATTGGATGTTGGAGTGGCTGTGCGCGAAGTTTACGCCGAGCGTCAAACAGCATTTTGAAATGGAATGAAATCCATCGACGGCACACTAATCAAAACAGGAATTGAACGTCTCGCCATAGACAAAATTGGTCCTATTTTGTATTATCTGTATAATCTTTTAATATATTTTGTAAACAATTTCAATTTGAACTTAATGCCCTAGTTAAAAAAAGTAACATCGGGAATGTTAACATAAAAGATTTGTATTTGAACTGCAATAAAATGATGACGGATCAATATTTTTCTAATTTTTTCCCTCAATTTTTTCATGAAGTGTTTAATTTACATAATGATTTAATTAATCACAATACAAAATTAACCCTTTAGATACCAATTTTGATCGTATACCAGTAACTGCTTTTTTGAAAAAATACACTATAATTCAATATTCTCAAAAATAAATGTGACTTTATTATTAGTATTATCAGCTGATCCATCTGAATAATAAAGGAGGGACTGTTAACCTACAAGATTTGTACCATAGACTTCCATTATAACCACATTTTTGTATCCCCTCCCCCCCTTTAAATTAAAGTGAAAAAAAGATTTTGTCCTCTGCATTTGACCCTAAATGTCAGTGGTGCCAATGCAGCCCGGGGACCGACTCCAATTCTGAGGTGCCTTGGTCAAGAGCAATGAAAGGAGTATCTGAACATCCATAACATGCATGTTGTTTTAGGAGTATAATAATTATCTTTATGCTGGTTGGTCTCCCACCCTCTGCAGGTTATCAGCACAAATGATGTCCCCATATGATAAAATCCACCATCCCCCCTGATTTCTTTTTACAACTTGAGTACTGGTATACCTCAACAATGGAATTATGATCAGTAGAAATGGCCATGACATGGGACCTTTAAAGTAAATGAAACAAATTATTCCCTCTGCCTCCATATTCTATCGTACTGTCCCTTTGTCACACATGCAAACATGTTATATTGCTACTACCCAACACTGTTGACATGTTGTCATAAGTATATATTTCACATTCACTATATTGAATTTGTAACTTTAAAATTCCCCAATTGTACATGAAATCCTTTGTTTGTTGTGTTACCTTCGGTTCGAAGCGTGTAGTTTGGACTGTTGTTGTCCCCAGGCATAAATATTTTCTTGTGTGGCTTGGCGTCAGTATGTCAGGTTCCGTGATTCAGTCCTCATTCTCTCAGGGAACATGGCGTCTTCCTCTCCTCTCTGTCAATTATGTCTGCTGCATGTGAAGGAAGACAAAGAGTGTGAGAAAAAAGAAAAGTCAGTGTGCGTTACAAAGGGAATATCCCTACATCCACAGTTGTATCAGGGAGGAGGGAGGGTTCCCTGTGTAGGCCTCTGGAGACAGAATGAGCTCAGGCCTGGGGCTTTTTACTGTGGCTTCCACATGTCAATTGTTTCGAAAAGAAGAGGACCTTCTCCCCCATTGCCAAAAAGGAAGAGAGGACATGGTAGTTTCCCCTCTGTCTAACTTTGACTAAGAGAAGATAATTACTGTAAATCTGGTATGAACACTTCAACCCCATCTAGTGGCAATATTTCCCAGGGAGGGTGAGCTGGAGAACATACAGTACTGTGTGATAAGTGACTAATGCTACGGAGAAAAACACAGAGAGGGAGAGGGAACGAGAGAGACGGCAGGTTTTGTGGCCTAAATCAGATAAATGGAGCTAATTGCTTCCCCATGTGTCCCCTGTGTGTTCATGTTGTTGTCACGGATGATTGGTCTAATGAATCTGAATAATTAGAAACATGTACATGGTTATATTGTGCTACAGTTCAAGGTTTCAGGACCATAGAGATGTTGCATTGTGTGGAGGCTGCATTGTGTGGAGGCTGTGGAAAAGAACAGTACGCAGTAATGCTCTGGACACAATGGCTGCTGTGGTAAACCTATAAAGTAATTAAAGCTATTCAAGCATATCCATGTTACTTTAAATCTTCATTCATAAAAATGACATCTGTTGAAGAAACCCCATCAAAAGTCATACACCTGCTATATTTAGAGTTCAGTCAGACAACTCACGTGATTCTTAATATGTTTATTAGAAGCAGCATATAGTTTGAGTTTGGCGTCAAGGCTCGGGCCTCATCACTCCACAGATTACAAAGAACATTGAGTGATGATTAGATAACTATCCCCTGAGCCTACAGGTGGAAGCTGGGGTGATGGTGGGTCAGGCAAGCAGCAGCAACATGAAACACAGCAACAACTCATCAACGGCCCGACATCTATCGACTGCCGAAATCGGCTTGGTGTGTAAGGGACTTTAGGTTTTTGTCCTTGCAAATGGTCTGCAAAGGCTAAAATCCCACACCAAAAGGAGTTTCTCTCCCACACACTCCCTCCCTGCCAGAAACGCTGCCAATTACTCCTTTGTTTACTTCGGAAACATAATGACACCACTATTTAACACTTGCGCTTCTATTGGCTAGTGCCCCAACACATTGTACGTGATGTGACATATTTTAGCGGTTAAATAATCACAACCGAGCCGACCCGCCAATCAGAGCAGACTGGGCTCTGGTTTCAGACACAGGGTGAATAGAGATGCTGCAGCACAGGCAGTATGAGAAAAAATAAAGCACTTTTATTTTAATTTTATTAAAGCATATCAAAAATACAAATATTGGAAATTAGCATAATAGGGCCCTTTTAATCTCTACACTTGGGATTCAAATTCAGCATTATGTTAGCCTTTACCATTATTTTTCATAAAAGTGGGTCATGTTGGGTTTTCTGACTGTGTAAAACTCGTTGATTGCTCACTTAAATATCAGAAATGATTGATCATCTTGACAGCAATAACAAAAAACGGAAACACATTCATATCATACATGTTACAAACCTCTCACCCTAATACCATTATCGATAATTGATTATCCTGGAGCTTTATCTGTAGTATTTCATATAGATATATATATAGCAGATGGTGTAGTTTGAGTTAGGTAAAGTAAAAAAGGAACATGACATCTCAGACAGATAACAGTCATCTTGTTTGACATGCTCCATATTAAAAATGATTATCTGCCCATTTGGTTTACCATGCTCTTTTATTTTGACCATCACCTGAAAATCACAGTCATGCCAGAAAGTATGTAGCAGGTGAGAGAAAAAACGTTTTAATTAGCTTTTGGTTGATTTGATGTTAATGTGAAGGCTTTATTCCCCTTGAACATCTACATCTTAATGTTAAACAAAATCACTTTTTTTCATCCTGTCTGTGTTTCATGTGCTTTATTTGCTCAGTCCCTCACACACATCCGAGGAAAATAACATAAAAAACACTGTTGGGTATGAAATTGCCACACAGAATTTAAAAACTCAGTTCAGTTGACAGAAAAGCATTACAATTAGGCGATTTCCATAGAAAATAAAGCTGTTACAATTGCAATTAAAATTCCCTCTGTTTGTGTGTTTGCTAAACTGAGTCATGAGCCTTTTGGGCTAATTTATTTGAGCCTAAAAGCTGTCAAACTATCCGAGCCAGCCCCTCTCGTTCTGTGCTACCGAACAGACGTTTCTGTCATCATTTGTTGATTCCACTCAGCCATGGCTTACAAACTCAAAATGACTTTTTTCTCTGTTTCCAACGATCTGAAATTTCTAGGGATGAAATGGAACCATCAGACAGAAACGCTTCTAAACTGTTTGACATTTTATTCTTCATCCACTACACGTCATTATATTTGATTATTTTAGTCATCTTTCCTTCTAGCAGAGTGCACTGGTTCCTCCACAGCTGCTCGATATGTTCCCAATGTCTTTACTTAACTGATAAATGAATATGGCAGAAAAATAGTGTAGGAAAAGCAATTCCTCAGGCGTCACAACAATTCCTGCCCTCATTTTTCACATCCATTACTAAAGGAAAGGCAATGAGAGACACGAAGAAAACAAAACACCTGAGTTTTTTTCTCAAGCTAACCCTTTTCTTTTCCCATACTCAAAATGAATATATGCAAAAATCTGTCTACACATTAGATACACCAATTTCATGTTTGTATGTGTGACAAAAGGACAGTACGATAGAATATGCAGGCACAGGGAAGATGCCTTTATCTTTGTTCTTCCTCTGAACAGCGGACTAATTTGTCTGTTTCATTCCGGATGCAGTGTCTGTGTGTTGGAGGTTGAGGGTACTTTGCATGAAGATTAAGTGTGCTCTTTGACAGCACTGCCCCTTAAGAAAGACTGATGGGCTACTTTAAGAGACATCTGACCTTTAGGCCCTGAATGAGAAAAAGTTTGTGTGCTCATTGAAAAACACTCCGTTGTGTCTGGATAGCTACACTTTGAACATCACTCAACACTTTAATGAATTAAAGGGGCCCTATTATGCTTTTCTGGGTTTCCCCTCCCCCTAGTTGAAACACGTTGATTGGACTCCTTTGTTCACTTCTGTAACATAGTGACATCACTTTGTAAAACGTGCGCTTCTATTGGCTAGTATTCATTAAATTACATTACATTGCATTTAGCTGACGCTTTTATCCAAAGCCACTTACAATAAGTACATTCGACCAGGAAGATATAACCTTGAAGAAAACAGAATCATATAAGTACATCAGGTTTCATAGAGCCACACATTTCAAGTGCTACTCAACTGGCTATAGATAAGCCTACTGTATTCCACCCCATTGTACATGATAGACTAATGGACTGGAAATCTCAAAGCCGATGACAAATCACAACAGAGCCGGCCAACCAACCAATCAGAGCACATTGGGCTCTGGTTTCAGACAGAGGGTGAAAATAGGTGCTGCAGCACAGGAATTAGGAAAAAATAAATACCTTTTTATGCATTAAAGCATGGAAACATGTCACAGTATAGGCAACCAATAAAATATGAACCTGAAAAGGCCCCTTTAAGACTCAAGAATACAAATGATGCAAACATATTAATCTTCTTGTAATTTCAAATGCTCGAAAACGTTTTAGCTCCATATCCACCTTTTAATTCATTATGCAAAAGTCAAATACTCCGGCGACGGCCCTACCTGAGTTGATGAAGGCATACAAAGACTATAATATTAATCTACTGTATTCATGCGGTTATATTTTGTATGGATTTTAGCGAGCCACAGGGTTGAATTTAAATGAGCCGCTTTTATAATTATGTGGTAGTTAATCGATTATTTCCAACTTGAAACTCAGAGGTCACAGTCAGTTACAGAAGAGCACGGCTGTATAGCCATTGAGTTTTTTTCTGAAGGGCACCTGAGCAAGGACTGACTTCTTAAAGGCCAAACCAACAATGTCTTCCAATACTTTTCAACAACTCAAGACTGTCTGCTGCTCTCAAGCTCAGAAAAATGTCTACCAATGATCAGGTCATGATTGCGTATTAACACTAAATAACTACCTAAAACAGTTGGGTACTGTAGTTTTAAGCAAACGTTAAATTAACAAGCGTATACTGTTCGTTTTTTGAGCCACATATTTGGTGTTTAAGAAATCTTTAGAGTGTAATCAGTATGGTAAAGACTCAAAATGAAGGAACGGTGCACTTTTATAGATAGATAGATAGATAGATATACTTTATTAATCCCAATTGGGAAATTATTTTGTTACAGGACCAGTGTGCTCAACATTAAAATACAAATATGTATAAGTGGAAAAGAGTTAACAATTAAAAATAAAATGAGAATGAAAAATGTTATAAACAAATACAAACAATGTAAAAAACATACAAAATTCTGGATAATGTAAGGATTTAATTCTGTCCATCGGTCTGAAAAAAAAACAATTTGACAGGACACTGAACCCCTTCTCCCTCCATTACCATGAACGACTAAACATTGAAAGCTGTTAGCACTTTCTCAAACCTCGGGTCCACCTTTACCAATGATGACCTGTCGCTCAACCATGCATCAGCTGTCACATCAGAAGAGCAGCTTCTACTCTTGGGAACCTAATTGCTAAGGTACATTTGAGACAATTGTTATGTCATGGTTAACAAGAAAACACAGGTATACAGAAAATGTGTCATTAGCACATCTGCTGCATGGTAGAAAACCTCGGACCCCATCAAGAGGGGATGCTGAACAGCTTCCATTTCTGGCTGAGGGGCATACTGGGCATCCCCTGGAGGGAAATGTTTACACACAGCAGACCTGGAGAGAGCACAGCTTCCCAGTCCGTACTCTTTCATGAGGCAGCAATGGGTCCGCTTGCTGGGCGATGTCTGGTGAATGGATAATGGACAACTCGCCAAGGACAAACATGGAACGGTCATACGGGAACAGGCAAAAGGCAACCCAAGCTAAGCTTTAAGAATATCTTCGAGCAAGACCTCAACTTCAAAGTCAAGCCTGTCACCCGCAAAGACAACTAACACCATGAGGCAAGAGAAGCAAGAGGAAGCAACAGCAACAGGACCCCACATGACAATCAATGGTCAACAAATGCACCATCAGTGGCTGAGTCTGCCTCTCTTGGATTAGACTTTAACCAAAAGCCTGAGGAAACTGATTTTCTAGAACTGTGCCCCACCAAAAACTCCCCAGTGGTCCCTCTTTTTGCCCAAATACTCACCATGTACTTATTTGGTGACCATTCGCGTCTGAATTTGTGGCGCAATCAGTGGCGGCTGGCCCATAGGGGCGCTAGGGGCGCCGCCCCCCTCTTCCCACATTAAAAATAAAAAATATATATATTTAAAAAATATATTTTTATTTTTTATTTTTAATAAACATGGTAAATATTATATAATTGGTATCAGTAAAATGTATAATCTACAATAAAATCTCGTTTAAAATTGTATTACGATGTCTAAAGTTACTGATAAGTCACATGTTTCCTGCCTGGCCTTGCCCATGTATCATTACCCTCTCTCGTCTGG
>NW_011360339.1:0-4921 GCF_000735185.1 Notothenia coriiceps | reverse complement strand
GGAGAGGACTCTTTAAAGTAGAGACACTACATACTGATATACACCTGAACATCAGCAGGAGAGGACTCTTTAAAGTAGAGACACTACATACTGATATACACCTGAACATCAGCAGGAGAGGACTCTTTAAAGTAGAGACACTACATACTGATATACACCTGAACATCAGCAGGAGAGGACTCTTTAAAGTAGAGACACTACATACTGATATACACCTGAACATCAGCAGGAGAGGACTCTTTAAAGTAGAGACACTACATACTGATATACACCTGAACATCAGCAGGAGAGGACTCTTTAAAGTAGAGACACTACATACTTATATACACCTGAAAATGGCCTATGTCTGCATTAAAAAATATAAAAAGCAATATATGAGACAAATGACAAAATATACATCCAATTATTTGAATCCAATCACTTTGAATTTCCTTCCCTGTTGGCTTTCATCTCCCTAATTTTTCCTGCCATGATTAAAGTTTAAAATTAGCCCATTAGAATTATATCTGCTCTGTTTGTTGATGTTTTTTTTAAATTACACACTTAGTCAAGTCTCAACAGAAGTCACCTGGGCTTTTAGTTCAGGTAAAGTCAGAGCTTTTTCGGGCAGAGAAAGTTCCCAAAAAAGTGTGTGTGTGTGTGTGTGTGTGTGTGTGTGTGTGTGTGCGTGTGTGTGTGTGTGTGTTTGTTTGTGTGTTTGTTTGTGTTTGTGTGGTTGTGTTTGTGTGTGTGTGTGTCTAGGTGGTTGTGTTTGTTTGTGTGTGTCATAGACAGAGATGTATGAGCTGGAACAGAAAACAATGTAGAAACCAAACAAGCACCACTGCTGCAGGGTGAGATCCATACACACCCCTAATTGAGGACCGAGCTGTGTGTGTGTGTGTGTGTGTGTGTGTGTGTGTGTGTGTGTGTGTGTGTGTGTGTGTGTGTGTGTGTGTGTGTGTGTGTGTGTGTGTGTGTGTGTGTGTGTATTATTGACGTAGCAGCGCTCTCTCCAGACCTGAGCTCAATAACACTGACTTCAAACAAACAGCATCCACTTCACACTGGAGGAGAGGAGGAAGGGAAGACGTGCAGGTACAAATTAATGAGAGAACAAGGGATGAGGGGAGAAGGAGGTCAGACGAGGGAGGAAGTGAGGACAGGTGAGGAGGAAGGAGGTGAGAAGGGAGAGAAACGTGGAGACGAAGAAGGGGGAGATGAACCAAATGTCACCATGTTCCTGAAGTTTTTATAAGAATGTCAGATGAGCAGCAGCGATGTGTTCGAGGACAGAAATCAGACTATTTAATGTTCAGAAGAAGAAGACTTATTTTTGTAATCCTGTTCAATCATTTTGGAGCTAACACACTTACATAAACATAGGAGTGGTTGCAGTGTTAGGGACTTTTTTGCTGAGCGCTGGTGTCTTATTTTCTGAATCAGGATACCTTTATTAGTCCCACAGAGGGCACGTTTACATTGTTACAGTAAAAGTAAAGTGGCAAAATATTAAAGTTCCCATGTCATGGCCATTTCTACTGATCATAGTTCCATTGTTGAGGTCTACTAGAATAGATTTACATTGTTCAATGTTCCAAACTCACATTGGTTTCTCATCCAGCATCTCTGTATAGTGTGTGTATTCACTCTCTGTCCTACACGGCTTGTTGGAGCTCCTGCCCCCCTTCCTGTGAGCCCACTGTGCTCTGATTGGTCGGGACGTTGCGAGGCTCGCTGCTCACTGAGCTGGCTTTCCGGGTCGGCGATACAGCGCAAAACTCATCCTGAGCACACACAAACACTCACAGCCGAAGTAAAAACAATAAGTGTGGCTTGATATTGAGTAAGAAAAAGGTTTATAAACGTGCAATCCCAACTCGTCTATTACCAGCCAGGGGACTCCCTGTTAGGTCCTGGTGTGCGAGGAGCTCTGCGGATTGGTCCATTTTGGTTCCGGGAAACGCATTACGTCATGCGGTTCCCGGAAGAAACAAATGGAAAAAGAGAAATGTCCAACGAGGCGTTCCGGGGCAGCATAGACAAGTCTTCTCTGTGTTAGAGTTTTACTCACTACAGGGTGTACTTTGAGGGTTTTGACTCTGCAGACCGTTTACATGCAGAAAAAACTTCATAACACACAAGGGGACGGGTGATAACTGGAAAAGCATGACATGGGACCTTTAAGTAAGAGGCTTGCATTAAATATAAGAAATAGAAATTACACAAATTGTTACGGTGAGTGACGCAAGCAGGACCCAAATGCAGATAATACTGATATCACCTTTATTTCAAGGATAAGAATAAACTGGACAAACAGAACACTCCCCGGTGAACTCAGTCACCAACAAAAGACGAACCAACACTGAACACAGGAAGAGACAAGACTAAATACAGGGAGGGGTAATCACGAGACAAGAAACAGAGGAGAACACAAGGGCAACAGGTGAACACAATCAGACAATTAGACACACCAGGGAAACTAACGACAGGAGGAAAAACACAGGGAGAGGGACCAGACAATAAACAAGGAGGAAAACATGACAGGGAGAACAGCAAAAGAGACATACAAAACTAAAAAACGTGACATAACATAAGAATCGTGACAAGAACTTTCGAATGTAGCATGTAACGACTGTAAAGTTGTCCCATTTCTTCCATTTCGTTTCGACAGAGCAAAACCAAAACGTGTAGCGCTTCAATACAATCGGCCATTGTTCCGCGCGGTTTGGCTTTATGAAGCAGGCACACAAACGGTTACGTCATGACGCAAACGATGACGCAATGACGCAGCACCACTCGGGCTCTGGACGGTGTGAACAGAGCGGGAGCTGAACCGAAGAACCGGTTCTGATCCAGAAAAGCTCTAGCACGGAGCTAGAACGGGAAAAGCCTTGGTGTGAAAGGGGCATTAGAGGCGGCTCCGCTGCGGTGTGAACAGGAAAAAACGGTGCTTTTCAGGCTCTAGCTCCGATCCGGCCCTGGAACCGCGTTGGTGTGAAAGGGGCAAAAGAGACCACACATCTACAAAAAGAGGCTAAAAACCATAACGTCTGTTTGTCTTGCTCGCAGGAAAGGTCGAGGGGCCTTTTTAAATATCTGTACCCAGGGGCCCATTGTCTCATAGTCTGCCCATGCTTCCACACACACCTCAAAACACACATTCGTTCAGCGCTCTCACTGCTTCCTGTGTAACATGGCGATGCACAGTAATGGGGAACATGAACAACATGCAGGAGGACTGGTGGTGTTCCTGCAGAAGCTCGTAGGGAGTCTTACACTCTCACTCTGACACCGTGAAAAACAGGGATACATGGGAATGAAGAATTAGACCCTTAAGGATATTCGTATGTGCATGTCTCCCCCCACCCCCTTTTTCTGTCTTTCCTCCCTCTTGCTCGCTCCCTGCAGTCCCTCCCTCTCCCCTCTAAATAGAAACACATTTGGCCAGGCAGGGATCTGGCTACAGTGAAAACACACCACTGTCTGTGTGCATTGTACTCTCAGAGCCTGGGGAAATACTTGTACTGGCCCTCCCTTCCCTGCTTTCTCCTCACTCACTTTTGGCTCATCTCCTTCTTTCCAAAGAACACATTTGCATACACATATGTAAACTGACGCAAGCATAGACACACCATATGTCAAGCTTAGGTAAATAAAACTTAAGGAGCAAGCAGTAGAGATGACGTAAGGGCAATGTTATCTTAGGATGGTACAGATGTTTCCGAATCAAAGTCATTGACGTAGAAGCGAAGACATTTGTGCATTGAATTCATGTTTAAAGAAACAAAACATAGGTACTTTTGAGAAAATACGTTTTTTTAGGTTCAATATATGAGAGACTTCATCCACGAGACGACCGCAAAGAGACATGTAATGACTAGAAAGAGACATAAATGACTACGTAGGGACACAAAATGACCAGAAATTACTCCAAGTGACACCAGAAGACACAAAATGACTGCAAATAGACAAAGAAAGGCCAGAAAGAAACACTCAATGCCCTCAAAGAGATTTTCCTCTTGAGCACAGACAAAGGCATGCAAGCTTTTCAACACATGGATGGATTACAGAACCTACAAAATGTAACTTAAACAGAGATGCACCAAACTTGAAACTGGCACAAAATTATCATAGAAAGCCAGACGAATGACCACAAGAACACACAATGCAACTACAGATGCTAAATCCTGATCATTAAAACATTTTAAAAGGGACACAAAATGACCACAAAGTGTCAGAAAATAACCAAATAGAAACAAAAGATGACCACAAAAATACTCAACTTAATCACAAAAGGATACCAAATGACCAATAAGAGACAAAAGGACCACGAAGAAATTAAAAATGACCCCCAAAAAACAATAACTGACCAAACGAGACCCAAAATGACCACAAAGAGACACAAAAAACACATAAAGAAACACGCAATGACCACAAAAAGTCAAAACATGCCCACAAAAGGACACAAAATGACCACAAAGAGACACAACTACCAAAAAGAAACACAGAATGTCAACAAATATATACATAACGACTTCAAAATGATTACAAAGAGACACAAAACAACCATGAAATAACCACAAAATGAGCCAAATTACCACAATACTCACAACATGACCACTAACGGCCCGTCCACACAGCGGGGGGCGTTGAAAGCTTCACCATTCACTTTGAATGGGGTGACGTCACTTTTCGCCGAACTGCATTGTGGGAAGCGAAGCAAAGCTTTGCTGGCGTGGCTCGCTGCAAAAGTTGAGCAATGTTCAACTTTTGAAGCCTCGGCAGAAGCGTCAGCCAATCTAATCATATGCCAGTACAAGTTCTAGCCAATCAGCACCGCATACGTCACGCTTACGCCGGAAGATCTGGGCTGTGTCCAAATAACACGCGACATCCGCCTTTCCGCCAGCTTCAAACTGATCTGTGGAAATAACATTGG
>NW_011360338.1:0-1657 GCF_000735185.1 Notothenia coriiceps | reverse complement strand
GCACTGAGCGGAGGAGCAGCCGAGAACAACACCTCCGGTACTGATACTAACGCCACTTAGGGATCCATGAGCTAAAAGATAGGCTATAAAGGAACTACAGCACGGTCACATGACTTCACGTCACCACCGCTAAGCTAAAGGTGGCTAATGTTGGGCTATAAAGGAACTACAGCACGGTCACATGACTTCACGTCACCACCGCTAAGCTAAAGGTGGCTAATGTTGGGCTATAAAGGAACTACAGCACGGTCACATGACTTCACTTCACCACCGCTAAGCTAAAGGTGGCTAATGTTGGGCTATAAAGGAACTACAGCACGGTCACATGACTTCACGTCACCACCGCTAAGCTAAAGGTGGCTAATGTTGGGCTATAAAGGAACTACAGCACGGTCACATGACTTCACGTCACCACCGCTAAGCTAAAGGAGGCTAATGTTGGGCGTGATGACATTTAGTCGTCTCATCTCACCACATTTTTGGGTTTCAGGACTTCCTACCCTACTCTTTTTAAGCAAACAAACAGATTTAAAGTGTGTCTCACCCCAGAGAGGCGTGTCCCTGCACCTCGATGACGTCCAGAGAGTTGAAGTATGTGACGAACAGGTATGGCTCTCTGTAGGCTGCAGACACAATGTCAACATAACATCTTATATTCTGCTGAACTGATGCATTAAAAAAGCATTTAAAGATGTATAAAGTGTGTTTACCGAAGGACAGAGGCAGGCGGCTCCACTTGATGTCCTCGGTGCGGCTCCTTCGTCCGTACGTATCCACAAACACTCCGAACTCTGCCACAGAAATACATCTTACTGTACCCTCATCTGTGAGCCTCTTATTGAGAATGAACACTGATAAAAGCGTCACCTATCTTTAGAAAGTACAACTTCTTTTATATTTTCTTGTATAGTGTAGTTAGTCATGTGTCAAATGTCCTTGTTAGTTTATAAAGGAAACTTCGTCATCCTTCTTTTTATTTAAGAGCTGTTATTTTTTGTCATATCTCAGTTGAATGAGTCCCTAATTATTTGAGTATATCTAATATTTTTATTTCCATATATATTGAAATGTATATATTTTAATATGTTTTAAATATTTATTATATATTTTTTAATATTCCCTATTACAACTTTTTTTTAAAATTAAAGTAAATATAGATTTAGGTACTTTTTATCCATTTTAAACAACATTTTTTATCAACAATTTTGCGTGTTAATATCGCCATCGTTCATATTTATTCCCATTTTTTCATATTTATAAAAAGACTACGAAACACAAAGGATATTACTTAGTTTAGAGGAGTGTTTGTTGCCCCATATTATTGTTGTTTACATAATTCATTACCACGGTGCGTACACAGAGAGCGTGAACGCACCGTGGATTTTCTTTCATTTGTCGGCTCTTTTCTTACATGAGTGTTAGTCATGTGTCAAATGTCCTTGTTAGTTTATTATTATATAAAGGAAACCTCATCCTACTTCTTTATATAGTTGAAGTGGATTTAAGGCTGCTACTTTAGTCTCATCTTGGTCAAAGAAAATCCTAAGTGTTTCATTTAGTTTTAGCAAATTGAAACAGTTTTAAAACTTAGATTTTATTGAACATTTCAGTCAAAAATGACCTAATTTCTTTCCCTTAAGCCCTGTTGTTGTTGTTG
>NW_011360337.1:0-3413 GCF_000735185.1 Notothenia coriiceps | reverse complement strand
GAGAGTTCTCTGCCAGCCAGAGGTGATTTGTTATTAGTTCAAAATGTCAAACTGATTTCCCTGACTACAATCTTTAGTTACATGGTGAAACGTTATGCTGCTTGTACTAATTAGACTTATCATATAAGCCACACAGGTTTTAATAGGATGTATTCATTATCTTTACTTATGTTGCGGTCTTTTCAGCAGCGCCATCTCTAAAACGGCGATACAGTCACTACCCATTATTTACATTTCACCGTGACATGGACAAAAATGTAACGTCAGCTTACCTCATGGCACGAATCCAGACTCTCCTTTGGAAAACATTGGCCGGGAAACGATAGAACAAGCACGTTTCATGCGAAGACCTGTGGCTGCAACCCGGAGCAAAGCAACAAACCATTGCGTAGCTAACTAGTAGCGCTAGCTTTAGCTAACGTTAGCTAACGAAACGAACTGCCGAGTAAAATTGGAAAACACTGGTAATTAATTCTATAATTTGTAAAACTACGGTGTTAAAAACGACAATTTCAAAAATGCAGATTCTAATGGTCAGATATAGATATACAGATACTAAAGATAGGCAGGTACTTGCTTTCAAGCAGAACACAGGGGAAAACAAACTTAGCGGGAGTGTTTACGTGTTCGGCGTAGATGACGTAAAACGGCCTCGACAATTTCTGTAGTCCTATTCAGCCATTCGGTAACAACCATCGCTTTTCAGACACGTAAACTCTTCAAAAGTCCCCAGTGGGGTCACTGCTGATGTATTTAATGTCGTAGAACAAAACCTCAATTACCTCTTAAATTTGTGTCAACCACAGACCTTATTTCGAGCTATTTTCCAAAACCCTATGGAAAAAATGCATTGCTTTTTGAGGAAGGAACCGGAAGTGCCAAAAATGCTAACTTACTTCCGGGTTTTACGACGCGTCACTGCGGCTCTCTATTAAACACCAATTATTAACCAATTAAAATGAACCGATTAAACATCTCTCTGACACAGTTTAAACGCATTTCAAGTGGAAGAATTGTTCGTGTCTCCTCTTCGTGTCTCGGGAAGCTGGAAGCTGTATTATTTTCCAAAAATAAAAATAAAATGTTTTTAACCATAACGGGTACTTTACACAACATTGAGTCAAACTTATCCTTGTTTTAATCCTTGTTTTATTTATCTTAAATTGTTGTTGTCGGTTAATTTTCCATTTTATTTATTTTGGTTTAAGATATCATTATTTTTTATTTATTATTATCATGTTAGATGTTTAAACTTTTCTGCATTTTATAAGGCAATATATACTTTTTTGTTTTTGTCCGTAGGCTACTTAGGTTATTAAAGAGTTATCGTGTCAAAATATAGGAAATGTATTAATATTTTATTGTATAATCGGTACAGGAAATTACATCATTCAGAGCACCACCTATTGGCCAAAGACGCTGCCACCGGCATTGCGATCCATCCTCTGACAAAGTAAGTTGGGTCACTAAAGTCTGATACATGTTTTGCTTAGATTTAATAATTGGGGCTTTTTTTTAAGCCTTTACTCGCATGGTTCATCATACATACTGAACTGTTCTAAGTCTGAGAAATGCTTTCGCCATAATCAGCAAAGCAACATTAATGTGAAATTATTCTTGCGGGCGGCTAGCTAGCTAGCTCACGTTCAACATAAGCTTAAACTAGTTTAGCTACATTTATATCAGCTCATAAGTGGTGTGTGAAAAATATTTGTCTTAATTACGGCTACATACGTCGGTGTTAAAGTGTGAGTTATACGTTATCTTGATCGCTTTTGTTTTACACATGACAGTACTAACGCTGGCCGACATTTTAATATATGTTTGGGGGGGAGGGGCATAGTCCACGTCCATGTGCTTGTTACGCGTATGAAACAGGAAACAAGTAAATGAACTCAGTCTGTCTAAAGTAGTTAAACCGTCACAATGTGCATTTAAAAAAGCTAGTTTCACTACATAATTCACTTTTTCTGTTCTCTCCTGCAGCAACAATGAACTATAAACTCTATAGGCAAATTGCTGTTTGACTAAAATGTTGAACTGTGAATAGTTAAGTGAGAGAATAAAAAGTAGAATAGTAGTGAATAGTTATGTGAGAGAATACAAAGTAGTAGAGGCTATTGCAGTAGCCTCTACTACTTTGTATTCTCTCACATAACTATTCACAGTTCAAAATTTTAGTCCAACAGCAATTTGCCTATACAGTGCAACAAGGCTATCTACTGTATTTGAATGACAAAAGATGACACTCACATTAAAATGTATATTTCTATTTGTCTTAACTGTCGGAACTTGTCCAGGCATGTTAAGTGGGAGTGGACTTGACATCCTTAACTCACGGTGTAGAACAATTAAGTTATCAATCCAATTGCATTACTTGCTACAACTTGAATTTTGTTTTAAGTCAATTAACGAAGCGGATCAAGGACATGCTTCTTGAGGTAGGATCGTTATTTAGAGTTGTCATTGAAATGCAAGTTGTTGGCAATCACCCATTCAGAATATATTCATTTAGGTAATTTCTCTTTTTTTCCTTTTTCAAAAATAGCACAAAACAATTGAAGTACGCAAAGAACTATAGCCATCCGCTGCCTTGTCGTGTACCTTGGAGAAAAGGAAGAGGACCTTTTCAAGGAGTTCCATCCATCCATCCATCTTCTCTCTCTTATCCGTGGTCGGGTCGCGGAGGTAGCAGTTCCAGCTGAGAGCCCCAAACTTTCTTTTCCCTGGCCACATCAACCAGCTCTGACTAGGGGATCCCAAGGCGCTCCCAGGCCAGCGAAGAGATATAATCCCTCCATCTGGTTCTAGGTCTACCCCTTGGTCTCTTCCCAGCTGGACGTGCCTGGAACACCTCCCTAGGGAGGCGCCCAGGTGGCATCCTAACTAGGTGCCCGAACCACCTCAACTGGCTCCTTTCGACGCGAAGGAGGAGCGGTTCAACTCCGAGTCCCTCCCGGATGACCGAACTTCTCACCTTATCCCTAAGGGAGACACCAGCCACCCTGCGGAGAAAACCCATCTCGGCCGCTTGTACCCGCGATCTCGTTCTTTCGGTCATGACCCATCCTTCATGACCATAGGTGAGGGTAGGAACGAAAATGGCGCGGTAGACAGAGAGCTTTGCCTTCTGGCTCAGCTCCCTTTTCGTCACAACGGTGCGGTAAAGAGACTGCAGTACCGCTCCCGCTGCTACCGGAAAAACCAATGTAAATTAATTTCTTTGCAACACTTTTAGACAATCTTGGTGCAATGTAATGAGTTGTAAATACTCAAACGTCTTGTAATTTCCTTCACTGTTTTCAGAATTTCAATATTCAGGTGCATGGAAATCAGCAGCTACAGGAACAATCACTATTGTCCTCCTGGCTATCATCCTCATCGCTGTCTTCCTATGGTTTAAGTAAGCAATT
>NW_011360336.1:0-3976 GCF_000735185.1 Notothenia coriiceps | reverse complement strand
TATGTCCCTACTAGAATCCGAGCTCAAATGACTCAAACCAACAAAATGTCCAAGCAAAGAATCATGTGCACCATGAGGCTGGGTTATAAGGGTAATTTAAAAAATAAAATACCCCATTATAACAATGGACTTTATCTTTATGTATTTATTATATATTACCCCCTCAGGCTGATTTTGGAAAAGGACATTAACCGTTGTTTGGTGTTTTTCCCTTATTTATCTAAAACAAATGACATGATAAATTACTTGTGTTTATGTGTGTAAGACTTGTGTTTCTGCCCCTGCCATTGCTGCACAAGGTTGCAACATTGTAGATAAATTCATCCACCGACACCTGTCTGCTCTCACATTCTTCTATTCTGCAAATTTGGGGTGGGACACAATAAATAAAGCTTTGCCAGTTTTTTTTTTTTATTGCACAGTCAAGACATAACAATAACGGCATCACGCCGCTCAAGTAGCTTTTGCGAACATCGCTCAAAACGTTTGGAGTTGGGAACTGCTTTCTGTAGAAGCTGCTGCATCCCGTCCTCAGAGTAAATTGCCAGAAGCGCCGACACTTCCTCATCATTCCACCGCTCCGGTGTTGTAGTACGTGTGGTCATAACTGCTTTAAAGTACAAAAAAACTACTCGCTGAGGTGTGGATGTGGTTTTGTAGCGAGGAAAAAAATGGCTGCCTAACAAAAAACATTCAGAGTCTAACGGGGCGTGGTTTGCAATTCGCCCAGCCAATAGAAAATTGAATATAAATTGGCACTCTTTCATCACCAGGTTCGTACCACCTCTCTAGCAGGGACTGAAAATGGCCAAAAGAGTTCCCGGCACTGAGTAGTCCCGGTGGTGTGAACGCAACATTATTGGTACTAACGGAACTAAAGAACCAAAGTACCAGGGAAAGTCCTGCGGTGTGAATGCGGCTAATGACTACTTTTCCTTTTGGTACTTTAAGTATATTTAGATGCTAATACTTTTGTTCTTTTACTAGAGTAACATTTTTAATGCAGGACTTTTACTTGTAACAGAGTATTCCTACACTCCGGTATTGTTTTTTTTACTCAAGTACAATATCTGAGTACTTCTCCCACCTCTGCCTACAGTGGACTATTTGCAGATTAAAAGCATACTTTCATATCGTGAAGGTCAAATATTTCTAATGAATCAAGGAAGTTTTTCTTTCTTTTTTTTCTCATTCAGTCGTACACTTTACACGGATAAATAATTTTTGAAGTTAAAAGACCTAACTTAAAAAGTCTTAACTTGGTTCTACTTGTCTGTCCACTTCAGTATGAGTGTGTGGGAATGTTATGATCAGCTGCAGCGTCTGACTCTAATGAATATGCACGGTTAATCGGATGATGAGATGTGGCAAAACATGTTTTTGAATACAAAGAAGATTACATGTAACAAATCCAATACAAGTTTATTCACAGGCTGCATGTAATCCCAGCTCCTGTATAATAATCCTATGTATTATGCCTGAAATGTGACATTAGCTGTGGCACTTACAGTAATCTTATGCGGTCATGCCCTAATATGTTATCTTTTTGGGCATCAGTGCAAAGTAAGATAAAAAAAAGCGTTTCGGAAAGATATACCTTCTAATCCATATCACTTTGTTTGGATTCAAATTATGAACGTAGAAATTGGCACATTATTGGAATTGCTCTGGATGCTGCAAGCCTCACAATATTCTGACATTTTATTACGGTTTGAAGAACTGATGTGTATTTAGCCAATGGAGAGGTTATCACACGTACTGCAAGGAACTCTGGATGAGTCTGTGAGGAACTAGTGCCCAACTGCCCTTACATGAAAGAGGAATGGTCCAGTGTTTATTACTGTGGGCGTAAATATAACAGAATAAGTATTCACACATGATTTCTGCACAAGGTTTTTATTGCTGCTATTTGTTTGTTTTGTTGTTGTTTTTTTCCTTGTCTGTTTTTGTTTTGTGGGTTTTATTACATTTTGTTGTTTTGTCCTAAATGTTTTGGTTTTGTATCGCCTCGTAACTTCTGTGTGGTGTTTCCTCGCTCAGGTCTTTGCAGATACCCCTCCTCACTACTCCCTCCTCAGAGCACAAACAAAGGAACTGGAACATCATTCATAAACCCCTTTCACACCAAGGCTTTTCCTGTTCTAGCTCCGTGCTAGAGCTTTTCTGGTTTAGAACCGGTTCTTCGGTTCGGCTCCCGCTCTGTTCACACTGCTCAGAGCCCGAATGGTGCTGTGTCATTGCGTCATCGTTTGCGTCACGGCGTAACCGTTTGTGTGCCTGCTTCGTAAAAGCCTCAAACCGTGCGGAAACCCGCTCACATCGACAACAACAACAATGACCGATTGTATTGAAGCGCTACTCGTTTTGGTTTTGCTCGGTCGAAACGAAATGGAAGAAATGGGAAGACTTTACTATCAACTTTACATGCTACATTCAAGAGTTCCTTACAATCATCATCATCAACTTCAACGACGATTCCGTAGGAGAAAGAAGGTAAATATACGTCCTATTCGATGGCGTTAGAGCTAGCTGTTGTTAGCCTCTGCATGCGCCAAGCTCAAAATACCAAGCTTTGCAGCATTAATTACTATAGTATAACATTAAAACTGATGCCCCTGCCCCTGGCCCCGCCTCCGACGTAAGCGTGACGTATGCGGTGCTTGCTTGCTAGACCGACAACTTTTTGGTACTTGAAACAAACCGGATTCCGGAGCTTAGAGGCTGCTCCGCTGCGGTGTGAACAGGAAAAAACGGTGATTATCAAGCTCCAGCTTCGAACCGGCCCTGGAACCGCGTTGGTGTGAAAGGGGTAATAGAGAGCAGAGAAGGAAAAAATAGGGTAGAGCTTAAACTCCAGCTACACTTGTAGTTTGCAGAACAACTTGTAGGCCAACACATTTTATCTTCTGGTCCTCATCAGGGGCATTATAATAAAAAGAAAACATGTAAAGACGAACATGAAAATACTTCACTATTTTGTACCGAAAGCTCAAACATGTCTCACAAAAGGTGTACTAAGCTGTAATACAAAGCACCATACATTTTTTGTGTTAAATATCATTAAGTTTGTCTGGCACGCACTTACCTAAGGTTTTCAGGAGTTAATTGACACCAGCAGTTTTATATTCTGGGATATTTTTCTTTTAAAGTCCACCCTGAAAGAGAGAGAAGTAGCATTATTAAAACCTCTGTTTTACATGCAGTTTAGACAGTTATTTAATAAATCTTACAAATCCTCAGAGACCCTCACGTCCTAATCAAAGCACAACATTCAACTGTAGATAAAGCTAAGAAGAGACACCTTTAAATAAGATGGACCAGTTGTTCATCCTCTCCAGAAGATCAATATTTTATCTTGGAGAAGTTAAGATAGATAGTTAGATGTTAACAAGCCTATAGCCAAGGCTTTAGTACCTCCAGGGGCCCCTGGGCACTGAGAGCTCAGGGCCCCTCAACCCACGTACCAACACGTAACAACACGCCTACCTAACATGACCAATATTTTAAATTTTCATTCAATCTGGCATGTCAATCACACACCTATTTGTCAAAGCAGGGACGCAGCTACATAGTTCAACCAAAGTAGGTCTAGCTTTTTGCCCTTTCAGTAAAAAAATCACAAGACAAGGATACAATGGATTAGAAGAAGACCTAGTAATATCACTCAAAACCTCAGAGCAGCACCCCACTTAAAATCCAAAGATATGACTGGCTGGCTGTACAAGTACACAAGGAGTACTATTTGTCACCAACATCAACATGTATTGAAAGTATGTGGTTGCTCGACTAAGTGATCAGTATATGTGATAGAAGATATTATTATGTGTGTGTGTGTGTGTGTGTGTGTGTGTGTGTGTGTGTGTGTGTGCATCACTGTGCCTTGTGGTTGCTGGCCTAATTCGTCACTTTTAGCTTTTTTGAAAAAGCTAGTTATTGTTGGAAAATGTTTGAATGCAGCTGCCAATCTTTCGTCCTT
>NW_011360335.1:2679-5912 GCF_000735185.1 Notothenia coriiceps | reverse complement strand
AAACTATAACAAATAAAAATTACACTCCATAGACACTGGACTCGACATTTGGTGGACATCGTTTGCAGCGTGATCGCATCATACAAACAGTAGTCCTCTGTGTTTCTGAAAGAGAAACAACGTGCAGACCGGGGGTAACGCTGCGGGAAAGGCAGCGTTATCCCCGACGAGGCATTTGAGTCCTGCAGGATTTCCCCGTTAATATCAGTGTCTCGAAAACACATGTTGGCGACTGAAAGACATCCAGTGTTTGGTCTTTTCCGGAAGCATCCTACAGTGTCTCAACTGAAAGAGGACCACAAACACACACAAAATATAATGCAATTTTGAGATTTGGGGATATTTATCTCCCATTCTTTCACTTTTTCTGACATTTTCAACACCAAACATGTCGTTAATGTGTTTAGTGAACTACAGCAATCTGAAAGCCTGTACATTATTTATATCACACTTTATCAGTAGAAAAATGCAGGAAATGACTTTTTTAATGCAGTATTTCCTGATGTATGGCGCAACACAAAGATATTTCGCTCTGTGCAAACCTTTGACTCTAATATGTCAACAACATGAAACAAGAATATGAACCTGGCTTAATCCAATGTTCACAAGAGTTCTACATCCTGACGATCCTTCATCTACACCGTCTCAACTGAAAGAGGACCAGAAACACATTAAAAATATAATCAAATGTGGAGACTTTGGGATATTTATCTCCCATTCTTTTACTTTTCGGGCATTTTACAGACCAGACATGTCGTTGATGTCACTGTTTACCAAACTACCACTTTTTCTGAAAAATGCATAAAATTATGCAATATGTTAAATACATGGTTTATACATGTAATTACTGGGGTTCCATTTCTTCTGATTACCTCATTTGGGCGTGCACATTTGCCGCGCGCAAACCTTCCTCTTTTGGATTTGGAAAGGTTGGCATGTATGCACTTGTATAACAGTTAGTATTATATTTTGGTTCACACTGGAAATATTTTATATTTAATTTTTCACTATTTATAATTTTAGACATTTTTTTACATTTTGAAAAAAATACTTTTCCCATAGGATTCCATTTTTGACCCACTTATGGAAGCTTGGGGTAGAAATACAAAAACAACCGTTTCTTAAAATGTACATTTAAAATGTGAATGGCATGATATGACATGAGGAATAGCTGGAATATGAAATGATAACATTTTTTAATTACAAAGATACTTCAAGAAAACCACCTCACCGGGTCAAAAAGACCCACTTATGCATCTAAGGGTTAAAGTTAGAATTTATAGAAACGAAACCTTAATTGTTAAATAAAAGAAATGAATAAGTGAATAAGACGTTAATACAGTTTAGAGAATACTAGCTTAAAGACACTAGTCCATTATTCAAGAGCAACTTAAAGCGAGTCACAAGGAGCCTGTGACCTACCATGTTCATCGACATAACTGCACTGTGGACTGCAGACGGAAATGAGCTATTAGCTATCATCTGTCATAATTAATATCTTTTCTGAGATGAATGTGTTTGGTCCTCTTTGAAATAAATATCTGAATTAGTTTAGTCATTGTTCATAATAAAGCTTACAGGGTTTACTTTTAATGGGATAACGCAATTACAGTAGGATACAAAAAATATAACTGTATTTCATTTGAGTTACATAAAAAAAGACAATCAGATTACTGCTACTTTTCTAAACTGATGATTAGTAGCTGGATTACAATGTTAATATGTATACACTGTAAATGCGATGGACGCTCTTTACAAAATACTGTAGTAAAAGAACGTATTGTGTTTGTTGTAAATGGGGCAGATTTTATTTTGAAATATATTCTTTTTTATGCTTTATGTGGGAATCATATCTTGCCTGAAATGTCTTTATAGTTATCCGTTTTATCTTGGTGTTTTGTTTCTGTTCTTATTCAGTATAGAGGAAGTTCATAGAAATATGTGTGTGGGATTATTCTACTTTAGTCCAGAGGTTGTTCAATCTCGCTGACGGACCGTTTCTGAGGAGGATCGAGGGACTGTGTGCAGTCGTATCAATCCGCCGAAAGAAGTCCGGTCGATTTCAGGTCAGCTGTGGACAACAAACATTCGTTTTCTCCATCAGAAAACCCCGTGGAATACTTCTATTATAGTTTGTACTGTAGTGTGGTCATGTGACTCATTGTTCATCTCAATATGCTCAAATGCATTTTTGAAAAACATATTCATCTATATTACCTTTCACATATTTTTCAAGGTTACATTGCTCTGCACTTAAAAAATACAATTACAGTTCTTATTGATATTTTATTTCTCCCGTGCATTTCTATCCCTCTAAGTTTCTCGTGTGTGTGTGTGTGTGTGGTCTAGCATTACTATACTTGTGGGGACCTACATCTGTTTACACACGTGTGGGGACTCGCCTCCCTTATGGGGACAAAATGGAGGTCCCCATGAGGGGAATCATTAATTTTAGGGTGAAGACTTGGTTAGGGTTAGGGTTAAAGGTGGGGTAGGTAAGTTTGAGAAACCGCCTCGAGATACACTTGTTGTTATATTCCATGGAATGCTCTTAACATCCCGATAGCAATGAATATCTGAAGTGCTTTGATAAAAAATACATAAAAAAATGTCATCTGTGGAAGCCGTAATACTGTAAAAACTACATCGGATTGGATTGCCGCCCTGTCTGTCAGCCTTCCATCTCGTGCACGCACAAATGTATCTCGTGCCCTCATTGGGCGTGCCGTCATTGGGCGTGCATTGCAGCAGTACTTCAATGACTCGCCAGCAACAGGCGGCCCCTTTAACCATGGCAGAGTTAGGTTCAACATCGTCTACTGGTCGCAAAAGAAAAAATGTAACGGAGCAAATTAAGAAGAAAAAGAAAGTGGGAACTAGGAGAAGTCAAACCAGAGTCAATATCGGAGTTGCTTTGGCTGTGTAGTATTGCTAACCTAGATGTGTTTAGCTTTGCCTGATATGTAACGTTACTGCAGCCTGCTCTCGCGGAGGAGGTGCTCTGTAAGGAAGTCTGAAGGAAGGGGCGGATTCTTTTTGGCTGTGTACTTTAAAATGTTAGTGCACTCGAGCCGGTTTCTGAAACTTACCTACCCCACCTTTAAGGGTTAGTACGTCTCCAGGAAATGCATGTAAGTCAATTTAATGTCCCCTGAAGTGATGAATACATGGTATGTGTGTGTGTGTGTGTGCGTGCGTGTGTGTGTGTGTGTGTGTGTGTGTGTGTGTGTGTG
>NW_011360335.1:0-2641 GCF_000735185.1 Notothenia coriiceps | reverse complement strand
TCTCTCTCTCTCTCAAACACCGACACACACACACACACACACACACACACACACACACACACACACACACACACACACAAACACACACACACAGAAACACACACACACACAGAAACACACACACACCGAAACACACACACACCGAAACACGCATCGAAACACACACACACACACACAACAACACACACACACACACACACACACACACACACACACACACACACACACACACACACACACACACACACACACACACACACCGAAACACACACACACACACACACACAACAAAACACACACACTAAAACACACACACAGAACACACACACACCGAAACACACACACCGAAACACACACACGCAAACGCGGAGGCTGTTACGTTGGAGGCGGTCCAAGACATGACATCTATTTTAAATATTTGTCAGGGAGATGAAGGAAGGTCAATGGACTCCACACACACACACACACACACGCGCGCACACGCGCGCACACAGACAGACACACACACACACACACACACACACACACACACACACACACACCGAACTGCCTCATTGGCTGAGAACTTAAAGACGAGAGCTCATTTCTTTCCCGTTCAGTTTTCTGCAAATACTTTTTATGTGGAATTTATTTTACTAATTAGTTCAATCAGTTTTTTGTTGTATTTGAGACAAACATGAGTAATTTTTAAGTTGAACTCAAAAGATAAAACAGGTTTTCTGTTGGCGTAATTTCATTCCCCATAAATCACATTTGGGTTCGATAATCAAAAGACAAGAAGACAAGTGCTGTAATATCTTTTTGTTTTGCTTCCTGAGTCGTTAGATTTGTTTCTTTTGAGCTTTGGCAGAAACCAAAACCCCCCACAAAGAACTACAAATGGTCACTTGTGTTTTGAAGGTGTATGATGGGAGTGTGTGGGAGAGAATGCACTCAAACCTATAGAACACACTACAGGAAAGGGACATCTCAGAAAGCGTTAAAGGGCCTCTTCAATGATTGAATATGACGAGCTTCTTCCTGCTTCCAGTGTTTATGCTAATCCAGACTAAACAGGTCGAATTTAAAGCTTAATTTGACTGATATCCTTTTCTCATTCTACATAATAAAATGTGGATTTAAAATGTCTGATTCCCTTATTATGGCTGGCTTTGCACAAATTGCCTATCATGTCCTCTTGCGTCTCAAACCAACGGCCTGAGACCCTTAAGATTCATTTAAAGCTGTTCCACTCGACCAATGTGATCTTCACTTTCTCCCAAATATGTTTAAACAGCTCAAACTATGTCTCGCCTGACCTTCTCTCTCTCTCTCTCTTTCATCCAGATCTCCTTTCCAGCCTCACACATGAACTCATATTGACGTTCAGTGTTTTTCTCTCTGTGTGTGCTCCAGTTATGAATCCATAAACGAGCAGATCTGTCTGTTTCCACCTTATTAATGATTTCTCTGTATATTCTGCTGCAGACAAAGTGCTCCCAGAATGAAAACGATTTCCTTTTTTCCAAATCTCATTAAGACGATTCTTCCCCTCTTGTTTCCCCCCCCGTCTTCATCTTTTTTGGACAAGCAACTCCCATCCAATCGAACACGTCTTCCTCTCGTTCGATGTGAGTTTTCCTCCTGCTGTTCTGCAGTTATTTCATTTAGTCTCGGTACAGGGTTCTGAACATCATGTACATGTTTGGATGCACATACACGCACACAATCCCAGGTATACGTGGAAGTGTAACATCCAAATAAGACACAGAGGAACAATTGCTGCTCCTGTCTTCTAGCTCAGCTCTCTAACCAGCAGGTTGAGTGCTGAGGCACGTACTGGAGAGGAAAACAAACGCTCCTAGCAGCAGCAGTGGAGCGAGAGGTTATGTTTGACACACCGCTAACTCTCACGGTTAAAATTGAAAGAGACTTGGTGTGGAGCGGGCTTTCCAACACTCGGAGCATACAAGACAAGACGAGGTGTGTGTGAGCCTGCGGAGAGTCCAACAGCAGGAGAGCAAGCAGCAGTAAACTCCACCCGTCTGGGACTCCATGCAGAGCAAAACAAACACCGTTAGAAGAATGGGAAAGCTCTGTTTGATCCAGGTCTGATGCACAAGGTATCTATGTTGTTATGTGAAGAAATACCCACTCGCTGCACTGTCAAACACACACACATGGTAGTTCTCTGTTTGTGTTGTGTTTGTACACGAGTATAACTTGTTCGTCTTCTTTGTAAAGATTAAACTAATTAGTTAAATCCAATTAGGGCATGTACTGTAAACACACCTTCGTTTCATCTTTTCTTATAGGCAAGTTTATACAGCACATTTCAACACAAGGCATTTCAAAGTGCTTTACAAACATGAAAGACATTAAGAAACATATTATAAAATGGTCTTCTGAAGTGAATTTAATTCTGTTTAGTGTTAGACTGAACTGTTTTACATCGTGTTCTGTCATATTGTTATTCTTTTTATTGAATGTTAGTTGGATTACGCTGGTGACTGCAACAGGAACAAGATAGAGGGAACAGAGCAGCGTCAGACGCTTCTGAGCCGTAACGCGTCTGGTGGAATAGCACCCATTGACCAGAGGGGCCGCGATCTTTGCGAACGCAGCCGTAATGCGGCCGTAACGCAACCGTAACGCAGCCAGC
>NW_011360334.1:0-1609 GCF_000735185.1 Notothenia coriiceps | reverse complement strand
ACAGCAGCTCCATGTGTAACATCAACATAAACAAATATCAAGACACAATACATGAACAACAAACATGTAACATAACAGCAGGATCAGTGAGAGAAACCTGCTCAAAGAGCCTTCAGCGTGCATCTGATCTGGAATCAGCTCTGTGTTTACTGAGAGGACTGACTGGAGCACAAAGGATGCTTCAGTCTGACTTTATTGAATCTCCATTAGATGGTAGCAGTCCATATTCTCTGTTCAGAACATGCTTTGGGTCCCAGGTGATGTTGTTGGACAGGTTGTTATGGTACGCTAAGTCATTAAGTCTCTGACAGGGTTGACCAACAATGAGCAGATACAGCAGCAGACAAATGTCTCCGAAGACTCTGTATTGATCTCAGTAGACATAGAGCGAGGTAATGCAGGTGTCAACGCCGTTTCAATGCAACACATGACAACCTGCAAGATGTGTTTACGCCTATTGGCTGAATGGAGACGTAGCCGGGGCCAAGGTTAACCCTGTTGATCCAAAAAGGACAGGCACGAGTTTGCCAGTTTCCTTGTCGGCACACAAACCCGAGCCTCCAGCTGAAAGGTGACAGCGAGCGAGGCTTGATCACATCCGACAGCTCATTTCAAATGCCATTGGAAAAGGTCAGCATTTACATGTCTAATTTGCCGTCTGCCCGGCTTGAGCGCTGGTGGATTATTCCCCGCCATCACTCAAATCATTAGCACATTTAGGACGGCTGCTGCTGTTGCTGAATTGAAATGTGCTTTTTTTTCCTAATATGGCAGCCCCCCCACAGCAAGAAAGCAGTGCCACGCTTTGATTTATGACACCTCCAGGAGATCTCCATGAAGGGAGCGGGCGTTTTGTGTAATGTGCCAGATTGATTAAATGTGGCTTTAAAAAGGAATGGCAGATATTTAAACATCACATATTCTAGGGGGTTTAGCACATTTAGATGTTGTCTTTATTCCTCAACTCAGTCACTGCAGGTTGTGTGAGTATTAACACATTTATTGCACTAGGGATGTGTGTGTGCCACTGAATTTGAATATTTGTAGTAAGGATATACGTGCGTTAACGGTAGCAACTCTACAGTTTACGCACGGCAACAGCTGCCGTGAAAATGCGATGTCCGTAATATAGTCAGAACCCAGTTGAACGCTTTGGAAACAAGTCATAGTTCAGATTGGCCAACACAAATTGTTGTTTTGTTCGCTCTGGGCACCTGTACCGTAACTGTAGAGATGATTGTGTGCCATGTTTAACACACACATCCTTATTATTTTCTAAGGTAATGGCATGGACAGGCGCGCTGAAAGGAAACATCCCAAAGTGGTTGTTAACGAATGTTGACACACTGTGGTGTAGATTTGTATTAGTATTAGTACTTTTACCGTTCAGTGAAGGCACTTCCTGTTATCCACAGCTTTCTATAGAAACGCTGATCAAAATAGCCTCACACGGGGCACCACATGTTCTCGTGTCCACAGCAAAACAGACGCCAAGCATGAAGAAGAATTGGTGAAACGCCCTTGGGTTTATGAAAGGCACTATTGAAATGTATGTTATTAATATTTGTATTATTATTATGGGTTGGCGAGATATTTGAAACTTAGACGT
>NW_011360333.1:26549-37288 GCF_000735185.1 Notothenia coriiceps | reverse complement strand
GCATCACGAGCATCTATCGGCATCAAAAGTTGAACAATGTTCAACTTTTGAGGCTCGATGCTTGGCATCAGCCAATCAAATCCCGTTTATGCAAATCCCGCCAGTGCAAGCGCTAGCCAATCAAACCGCGTGCAAGCTGGGAGAGCCAGACCGCAGTTCATTTCCTCATATTCCAAACGAGATATTACGGTAGCAAATCACCCGGTTCTTTACGACCAGAACTATTTACCGGGATACAAACCGGAGGAACCAGGCATGGAGGGAGGTGGCAGAGACAGTGGGTGAAACTGGTAGTTTTCCGCCTGTTTGGAGAGTTTATATCCAGTTTACTTCGTTTTAACATTGCTATTGCTTTGTATGTCGGGGGCGGGAGATTCATGTGATTGGTTGTTGGTCGCGTTGCTCGCAAAAAATCGCCAAGCTTCAGACACGCCCAGCTTCAAGATTTTTTGATGCCTGTAGTGTAGACGGGCCGTAAGGCTGGCTTCAATGCAGATACTCTTTTTGTGATGTGTCGTAGGGTGGTCCTTAAAATTGAAAGTGGGAAAGCCTAAGCTCCAACCCCCAGAATTCATTCTATTAGTCAAGAAAAACTCTCCTGGTGAATTTTAGGTCGATGAGGGAGGGGTACATGTTGTTAGATTGAGGAAAACATTCACCAGGAGAGTCTTCTTGACTAATAGAATGAATTCTGGGGGTTGGAGCTTAAACTCAGTCCATCTCCGACCTCCTACAGGTGTACACCCCCTCAAGGGCTTTGAGGTCAGCTGATCAGCTGCGGCTGGTCGTCCCTAAAACCAAGAAAAAGACCAGGGGAGATCGAGCCTTCTCAGTGGTAGCCCCCAGGCTCTGGAACGACCTGCCCCCCCATGTCAAATTGTGGCCCACACTCCAAACTTTCAAGTCCCGTCTAAAGACCCACCTCTTTTCCCCTTGCTTTCGAGTCAGTCTGAGCTGTTTTATCGATTTTTATGCTTTTATTGTCTGTCCATAGCCTTTATGTACCGTGTATTCATTCTTATGTGTGCCTTTTATCTATTGTAATATTATATTTGATTATAATGTTATGTTTGGTGTGAAGCACTTTGGTAAACACTCTATTTTTATTATGAGCTATACAAATAAAGTGGATTGGATTGGATTGAGTTTCCCACTTTAAGGACCACCCTACGTGAGGCTAAACTTAAAGGTTGACGAAGGAGGGGTAAATGTTGTTTAAAATTCACCAGGAGAGTTTTCTTCACTATCATAACGAATTCCGGTGGTTGGAGCTTAAAATAAATGAATTTGAAAATGTACATGGCACTAAGGACCACCCTATTGTGTCGGGATTAATACATTTTAAAGTTAGAAAAATGTCCATCATGACAGAAGAGCCATAACATGATTTTAAGAGAGAATTTGTTGAAAATTAAATATCAAGTTAGTACAATTGAAATTATGGATGAGGAAAATTACTTTTGATTATACATTGTTGTTATTACTGGCTGTCTTTTCTTGCTGCTACTTATTTTGAACATGGTTGTGTACTTATTTAGCATACTAATTTAAAAACAGTAGCTCTTCTAACACTGAACAACTCCCTGCTGATTTCTGATAATGATCAAATACAACACTACTGGAAGGTGACTCTTTTATGCTCATCACGAACAGTGTTTTCAGTCAATGTATAGATATTGATTTCTGATAATGATCACTTAAATTTTAACTCTATAAAAGTGACTCGTATTAGAATTCACGCTCATCACGAACAGTGTTGTCACTTGTCAGTCAATACACACTGACATTATACATGTTTTAACCTTTAAATAGTTGCTTTGAATACAACCAGGATAAGGGTTTGTTTCCAATTATGTTATTCAAGTCTATCTATCTATGTATTTGTCTTTTCACTTACAGGGAATTTGCCTTGGTGTTTAGTGCATCCAGTACACGTATTGAGGAAATAAAAATAGAGAGGGAAACTAGTGCAAGTGCCAAGAACATAAATATAATTGTAAAACATAAAATAGTCAACCATGCACTTAAAACATGGTACAGTTAATTTGACCTTCTTGGAATTGCTTTCAAAACTTACATACATTGTATCACTTGTATCTGACAAACGTGGCTGCTGCACTCAGCTTAGTATGCGTGCACTCTTTGCAATAATATGTCTAACCTGTGTACTAACTTCTAGTTGCATCATACCATTTATTAGCAACTTAAGTGCTAAAATAAGCCACATAACATGATATGCAATAGCTAGCTGTACTACGCACTTAATCTACCATAACGTTACAACGTGTGCAAGCAAACAGTGAACCATAATGCTCTCATAAACACAACAAAACAAGATAACAAAGTTAGAACTTACTGCGATGCAACAATAACTGAAGAGTGTGTTCGTGTAGTTTAATACGCTGTAAAGTCACAAATTTGTCAGAAATGCATGTCTAAAACACGGATAAACAGAAACGCGATTGAATGAATTTTCCCACCTCGCAGCTACTACATAGAGCGCATGCGCAAAACGTCACACATTGGGTAGATTGTGAGCAGCAGATTCAACACCCTCGAATAAAGACATAACAAAATAGATTGGCATTTTTATATTTTACGTGTTATCTAGTATACATTTAACTATATTTGTAAACTGTTATGGAGTATGTATATATATTTTTTATATTTGTATGCATAAAATATTCGTGGTCGGTTATTGAATCGAATCTAACTCTAACATGTATAAACAAAATGTACCTAATTGACAAATCTAGTCCACAGTCTGACAGTCAGCAAGTTAGCGGTGTTTGTTTTTTGTTTACAACCGAGTCCATACAGGAATAATATAGTTACCTCGTTGTTTTTATCATAACGCTTGCAAGGAGAGTGGTGTGATTTATCTGCAGTTATTTATTTCTTTAAAAAGCCTCTCACAGCTTCTCCGGGGGGCGGAGTGTCTGCAGAAAGCTGCGCCGATTGGGGCGCTGAATCTGGGGAAGAGAGATGGCGTGTTTGTTGGAGGCCCCTCTCCGCATCAGTGTGCTTTCTGTGAGTGTCACTCTCAACATCTTTATTGTGAAAACTAACGGTGTACTCGCACTCAACAAGTTGGTGTTTTAGCATCTTTTGATTCAGTCTCATGAAGGAGCTAGAAGGTTTTATGTGTTTCTGTTAGCCTACAAAGCTAAGTTAGCACTGTAGCGGTTCATCTACGTAGCTGATGGGAAGACTTGTTTTAACTAATGGCGTCACCCGGGCGGGCGGGGACGTTCTGAACGATGAAGGGACTATTTTTTTCTATTTATTCTCTTTTTTTCAATGAACGTTAAACGTGCTATACATTAAATTATGAACAAGAAGGTTGTGGGGGTGTACCTCAATAATACTCAAACAAGGGGAGCAATAGAAACATTTATTATAAAAAATACATAAAAATCCACTTTAGGCAAATGTGGGTCAAAATGTGTCCGCCCGTCCCGTCGGTGCGTTTAGAAATGCAAATCGAGCAAACGTACCTGTCAGTGTCACTCGGAATGAGTTAGCAACTAACGGCTAGCAGTGAAAGTGCTGTCAGTTCAAAACACGTTTCAAATATTCCTAAAATCACAATGAAAGACAACTAGCTGGAATTTGCTTTTTTATAATCCAATAAACAAAATAAAAATATTATTGCATCTTGCTTATTACAATAACAAACTTAATGGTGTAAGCTAGCTACCCTTATGGTCTCTAACGTTGGCTAACTAGCATTGGGGTTAAGCTAACAATGCTAACACTTCTAGAGGAGTTTTGTTGCTAGGTAAATTGAGATCTAGTGGCAGCAAAAAGTCAAGCATTTGGCTATAGTAAGGTATTGTAATTTATGTTATCAGGTGACAATGGCTGTCAGGTGTATCTTGGATAAAGTTAAACTTAAATAGGTAGCTAAAATGAACATGCACAGTCTTGAAACTGTGAAACGCCCCCTAGTTAGCTGCATGCAGAAAGAGAGAGGACTCAACTTGCTTTACACAGGGGCCACTTTTGCAAAAATAGATAAGGCAAGGGGCCGGGTAATAAACAAACATTAATACTATTCATCAGTTCAAATGAAGAAACAAATGAAGAAAATGTTCCTTGTATATTGTTTACTTTCAAATTAGTTGACTTTGAATGGATTCACTTATTAAACCAATTAACTTGGCACAAAGATTGATACTAGGCCTATATTACATGACAGATAATTCAGATATTTAGCTGCATTTATGAGCTACATCTGTATTGTAGGTGCACATTGTTCAGGATACATTTGTAAGAATATTCAATATGCTATATGCTAAACATAGCTGTAACCCCTTCCATCATACAAAATGTTGTAATGATTTATAATCAATCAGGAATATAAACTTCTCCTACAATGGACAGAATGAGTAGCACATTTTAGTGTCAAATGCACATGTATGGTATTGGATGTATCCTCATTTAAGGACTAGGTCTAAGAGTCTATTTTGTTGCATTTTTCAATTTTTTTGACATGAAAAGTTCCATTCTGCACTAAGTTGAGTATGAGCCTTTGAACATAAGATTCAAGTCTTTATTGTCATGTGTACATAGCTAAAGTGCAGATATGTCAATGAATCAATATTGGCTCCTCCAACAGAGCAACACAACAAAACAGATCAAATAGTGCAAGTAAATACAAATAAAATGGTAAATAGCTTGGTTGCTGTGTATATGTATTTTATATGATATCTATTCAGGCTGAAATATATAATGAACATATCACAGACAGGTTTATGTTCCACCTTGTCGGCAGCATGCAGGCACCAGGAGCAAATAGTAACATTGGTTTTTGAGCTCTGGTCCTCTGGGGTCAGGTGGAAAGTTCTGGTTAAAGCTGTGATATAAACACAGCTTTCTGGTGTCACGTGTTGCCACAGTTTATCAAAGGGCCTTGCTACGGATGCTACTGTATGCGTGCACGACTGTTTGTCTATCAAGGCTTTTATTTGAGTTAAACAGTCAGAAATCCAGTATTTAAAATTGTGTGTAATTGCTGTCGTCTTGTTTTTTGTGTCACGTCTAGCCACAGCTTTTCGAGGGGCCCCGCTATGGATGCTACTGTATGCGTGCACGACTGTTAGTCTATCAAGGCTTTTATTTTACTTAAACAGTCAGATATCAAGTATTTGTAATTGCTGTTGTCTTATTTATTTTTTAACCTTGCACGCAGACAGGCTCTTTTCTCTCAGCCTTTCATCTTTCAATTCTTGTTAATTGATCTCTGTGCACTCTGTTGTGTGTGTCTGTGTTAAGGGAAGCCAAACCAGATTGAATCTAATGTACTTCCTAGCAAGTTAGCCCTAACTGGGAATTGTGGGAAATAAATCAGTGAATTATGTCTCTAATGTTGCTGTTATATTTCTCCTCACACAGGAAGTAACTGCCACAAGTCGCCATTATGTTGACAGACTGTTTGACCCAGACCCACAGAAAGTGCTGCAGGGAGTCATGTAAGTCCAGCAACACGATATAACTTCTACAGTATATTCTCTTCTCTGACACTTTTGTTGGCCTCAATGCATTTCTTCACAACCTGTGTCTTCAGCTGATATTTGTGCTGGTTGAATGAGCATGACCTCTGTTTATATACACAGACTTTCATGTGACGCTCTATTTCAAAATGCGTTTCAGTCGTCAGTGTGACTTCATATCTCACTCTCACTCTCTCTCGCTTTGGTGACCTGACAATTTCCCTGTTATTTTTAACTTCTGAAAGGACTAGCTCTGGTTACGGCGTGCAGCGCTCCGCTAGCCGAGCACCTGACTGACTTGAATGCCTGCTACAGCTGTGTTTTTCCGTTAGCCTCACTTACCTGCTATATGATATCATCTGGGGCACTCGCAGGGCAGAGGAAAAGCTGCATGGAAAACTAAATGCAGTGCATGCAAATTAGCTGACTCATTCTGTGTCCTAAACGTGTGTGATGCATCCGCTTTATGTTTACCTTCTCTGATCTGATGTGGAAATATTAGTCTGCTTGACCTTTGTCTGTCTTTATAACTTCTCTGACTACCAGCTCATGGTCCTTTTCATCGTCAAAGAACAACATCGTGCAAAAAGCATCTTAATGTGCTGTACTTAGAGCACGTTTGTTGATTTAAGAATACATGTGAATCACTTTTCGGACCGGTTGCAGAATCAGATCAATAATAAAGCTTTAGATTATATCCCAAAGGGTCATTATCCCCAAGTTGCAGTGTAGTTTTTTATATTCTTGTATGATGGAACAGTACATTACTCAACGAGAACACACATTAGAGTATTGCTTAGTAGGTCAAACTGTACACGGTCATATTAGAAAAGCCTTTAGTTTTAAAAACACATTTTAAAATATAATTTTAGGTTCCCAGATTGCTAGTCTTCTTCTTCAACTACACATGTTGTTCCTACATGATTGTATCGGTCACTATATTTACTTTACTGGTACACCATTACTGCAAAATGGGCCAGAAGTATGCCGTTTCTATTTTTGTAATCTTAAATTCAAGTTCAAATTCTTAATTTGTCTCCAAGGGGCAATTGGTTCTGTTGCAGCTGCAATAAAAAACAACAACCGAGAAGAGTTATGAAGTGTTATTCAGAGCAAATGTGTCTCGTTTGTCCCAAAACAGATTCTAAAATGGTTCTTATCTGTGTGTTTGTCTGACTTCACAGCGACATGAAGAATGCAGTCATAGGAAACAACAAGCAGAAGGCCAATCTGATCGTCCTCGGAGCGGTGCCGAGGTACGTCTCTGCACACCTTCCCAAATCTTTCTTCCTAAATCCAATGTCTTGACCATTTTGATTTTTGTTCAAGCACACTTAAAATACATGTATGACTTTGGTTGTACTTGCCTTTTACAAGTAGACTTGTGTAAAATGTACTGTCACAAAGTACGAGCTAGACTAGAAAAACAGTAGAACTGTTGTAGCTTAAAGGGCAGTTCACCTCAAACATATAACTCATGTTCTCTTAACTGTAGTGCTATTTATCAGTCTGGATTGTTTTAGTGTTTCATGATAGCAAGTAGGGCTGCACGATATTGGAAAAAAACTGACATTGCAATATTTCCTTCCCCTGCGATATATATTGCGATACGAAAAAATACAGGAATTGAAGAAAAGACAGTTTTTTTTTGTCCGCAAACCATCCTTCTTGAACTTTAATGCTAAACAATTGGTATTTTTTTAACAATATTTAACCGGATGAAGGATTTTAGTCACCGTCTTCTGGATCCTAAGTTATCAGAGCAACAAACTGAGCTAGCTCGGTTATCCTGCTGTGATCTGATCAAGAATGGTTGTCATTGGTGGTTTGCTGTGCATGCAGAGCCTGCATGTCACTCACTCAAATGCCCCTGACATGAGAGCCACGCGAGTTTTCCTTTTGTAGCAAGCAGCAAAAATAATTGTAACATGACGTGTTTGAGTTAATTTGCCTACTTAAAGGTGGGGTATGTAATTTATTTCAGAAATACTTGTTATATTCCATGGAATGCTCTTAACATCCCGATGGCAATGAATATATTAAATGCTTTGACAGTAAATACATATGGAGGCGCAATGAGACCAGTGCCTCTCTCGTCCTAGTCCTCTCTTGTAGTATCTGACGCCCGCTTAGGTGTTCATCTCCCAGGATTTGTTTTTTGTGTTTTGCAGTGTTTTATATTATATGTATTGTTACTGTTATTCATATTGAATTACCTATGGCCTTCTCTCTGATGAGCTGTGGGTTTGTGGTGACGGCGTACGAACGGTCCATCGCTGTAAGTATGTGTACCTTTTTCGTGTATTCTGGTCAAACAAGTGAAGAGACCACAGAAAGAAGAAGGAGAGCGGATCTACTGCAAGAGAGATACGCCAATCTTGATCATAATTAAGTATAAGCATGTACGAGGACGGACTCGATTGAACGGGCACCGGGTATAGTACGATAGTAAGCTTGTATATAGACATGCCCGGTATGATATGTTTTGTGGTGTGTTTGCAGAGCACGTTCAGACCAACGGATAGTTTATGTTTGGTTTGTCTAGGGGTATTTACTATAGTATCGGTAGTATGACGAGTATGGGGAGAATACGGCGGGAGTGCAACGTTTGCCGACGTAAGACGAAATCGGTGGCGGGAAACATCCGCGTTGTGCGGTCAAAAGAGGGACGGATACCCCGCTCCTTAGAGTCGATTGCGACGCACGAATTTACGGTACAATACGGAGGAATTGGTGAAGTTCGCGGAATAAAGACCTTTTGTCATATACCCTTCGAGTTTGGAGAAAGAGAGAGCGTTGCGGGATGGTAATAATGTGCTTCCTGTAAATGCCAATTTGTACTAAGAGAGAGGTGCGATATCGGATGTCGTCGCTAAATCGAGGTATACCAGAACGGGAGACTCAGACAAATCCGTACTGAAACGTAAATTACCAATTTACTGTTGTGTGTCGTATAATGAGGATTTTGTGCGGGCGCGGGTACCAGTACGAGAAGAATTCACAAAATGGCGATTCCTGCTCACGGGTAACATACATTCAAGCTGATATAGTTCGTGTTGAAATGAATGAGAATTCGGGGAGGTCGGTTGACGTTGCACTATTGCCTCTGCTATCCAACCCTGCGACAGTGCACACGCCTCTTGCTATCCAACCGCCTGCACAAGTGCACACGGCCTCTCGCTATCCACCCCGTGCACAGGTGCACGACGCCTCTGCTCATCCACCCTGCACAGTGCCAGCCGGGCCTCTGCTAACTCCCTCCCCTGCACAGTGCAGCCGGCCCTAGAGTGGTTACTTCATTATCGCTCGGGCTCTTTTTAAGACCTAGACGAAGGACAATCGCGGTGGGGGTGAAGGAAGAAACTCTACACGTCCGGATCCTCCTTTTCTTTCTCCCAAAACAAAGACTGTCGTGGCCCCATGTGTATAAACAAATACAAAAGACATTATCAAAAGAAGTAATTTTGTAAAAAGATGGACACAAAAATTAAGAACGAAAGTGAAGATTACATACGTGGTGTTGAGGGTCTAGTTTAAGGAGCATGCACAGTTGGGATGGGACCAATTATTTGGAAAAAAGACTATGGTATTATTTATATCTCCTTGTAAACTATCAGAGACACCACGGTCCCTGAACAACATATACATATATGATACTCACCCACGTACATGACAATTTTTCGTCTGTTACTTGTACATCTTCCAGGTGAATTGTCATATCTCGTCAGAACGTGCCTCCGACTGACCTGACTACTTTTTGGCAAGACTCTGTAGCTTCCTGTCTTCGAAGTTATGTTTTCTAGTCCGAGCAGACCTGTGTTCTCTGGACGCCCGCCTTTGTTTTGTGTCCAATCGCAGAGTTTTAATTATTATCTCATTATTATGTATTATCTAAAATTTAACAAATCGCGAAGAAAATGCGTCCACGAGGTTTCGCGGAAAAATCGTGCCAATTATCACTTTCTCTTTTCTCTTTTCTCTCTTCTTTCCCTTGTTGTTTATTTTATATATCAATTTCAATTTCAGTTTACTTAATGTTTTTAGTTAGTTGGTACTTTTTCGGTCTAACTTCTCCACTCAAAAACACTCAAAAAACTTCCAACCACTTTTTTTATTTATTTTATACAGGAGAGACGGTCGCTCACAAACATATGAAATACTAAAACTAACAAGAGAGAGTGGAACTTCGTCCGGCCCCTACTACACACTTGTCAGGTGTTCCCTGAAAATACAACAAGAGCAGCCCACGGGTACCGGTCCGACGGGTCGTGGTGCCGTGTGAGACCAGGAGTCGAGGGTCTCTCTCCTCCCCTCGAACGACGACGACGTCGTCCATGTCATTGGACTTGGGGTACTCTTTTCTATGTGTGTCAAGTAACATCTCCTACCAGTCATGGCCATCTCGTACAACAAGAGTTTCGCGGGGGATCACCAGGCACTCAATATAACATTGTAAAGTGCAAACTTTATGATAATAAATAAATTCAAAAGGCGTGAGAGCGCCCTTAATAGAGGCGTTACCTTGCTCGAATTGAGGTGAAAGCTTAACGCTACTATATCGGGTCGCGTTGTGAACCAGTGTTGTACAACGGTGCACAAACACTGGTAAAAGTTCGCTAAGCATTAGACAAGATCTTTTTGCTACACAAAGATAACATTAAAGTTCTTCGCAATATTTTGTTTGTTACCTACAGAAAATACTTGTAGATAGGTACGACCTTCATCTAAATCTACACAATCCTCACTCTATCTCTATATTATAATATTTAAGATGGAGTCTCAATTTGAACCCCGACCTCCTGGTATCAAAATGACATAAAACAATAAAAGAGATATTTTGTAGGTGGTTGGCATAAGTGACGTGTCTTTCTTCGATGTGGATGAGTAACCTCCCTCTTTTATAACGGTAATCCCGACGTACTTATATAGCACAGCACCTGCTATAACTTGTAGCGTCCTGCACGCTATAATTTTCCACCCCATCCAGTAAAAACCTCTTTGGGTCGAGCTCACGCAATCTTAAACTTTTATGTGTTGGCCTTTTTTTAGACGGTGGCAAGGAATCTCTCGGGGAGGGAGGTTGTGTGTGCTTGCCGCGGTGTTTACTGGTTTACTCCCCGTGCTCTATTCAAACACGTGTCTACCTTCCGACTGTCCGTCCATCTCGGTAGGTCAATGAAATCGGCCCGGCCGAGTCTACTCAAACCAGCACCGAAAAAAGTCCAAGGTGCCGGAAGGTGTCTA
>NW_011360333.1:0-26504 GCF_000735185.1 Notothenia coriiceps | reverse complement strand
GACAATTTCTGCTTTATTTGGCTCTACATACCTTTGTGAAGCAGCTTTTTCTGACATGAATGTCATGAAATCTAAATACAGAACAAGACTGACTGATGAACATTTAAATGACTCTATTAGAGTGAACCTAAGTGGGTACACTCCAGCATACATCTAGTGGAATCCATGCAGTGCCAGTCATCTCACTACCTGTAAAAAAGAGTGAATGCCACTTATTTTACACATGTGCCATAAGATGCTTGTAAGGTGGTGATTAAGATTATGTGGGCCTTAATAAGAAGTTAAACATATATGTGAATTTCAAATTTTTACTTACTATGTGGGCCACAATAATATATGAGAAATTGTCGTTTTCTTGGACCTTGATGTGAAGTAAAGATGTTTGATAAGCTTTGGGTATTGCAATTTCACACGTGTACAAAAGTAGCTTAATTCAACTGATGAGTGCTATGTGAATAAATGTATGCGATGTGATGCAAGTAGCTCTTGGCCACTTTCATTTTTTCAAAGTGGCTCTCAGATGAAGAAAGGTTGGAGACACCTGAACTAGAGGGATACAAATGATATTCTACTGGATCCCAACCATAGACTGTATAAAGATCCCAGCCACTGAACCGTCGGTGCTCCTCCCGGCCTGCAGGGGGGGATGTAACATCGAGGCGACGAGCCTCCGGGGGAGTAGTGAAGAAGACAGCATGGCGAAGGGACCTTCAGTATTTTGTGGTCTGTCAACTTCATAGAAATTAAACTCTTTGCTTATTTTCTCTCGTAGTATATAAAGAACAATCATACATGGGTTGTTGATCCAAAGGTAAGTCTTGTTTACTTGTGACTCCGTCGTTAAGTGCTAAATGTGGAGGCTAATGATAAAAGCTAGCCAAAGAGCGTCAGGACAGGACTGTACCCTGTCTGCTGTGCACACTTAGGATATGGGTCAGTGGTATCAGCATTCACAACAAGCATCTGCATTTACGTTATATGCCTGTGGCTTAGTAAAAATAATGAAATGATCATCTGTAGGGAAGTTGACGACCTTGAATTCAACTGTCATGTTACGCGCATGCACAATTGTACCTAGATAATGAGTACTGCCAGAGTTAAGCAAAAGTAGCAATACCAGTGTGTTGAAATACCGAAGAGAACAATTAAGTGTTATTTATATTCATAATAGTACATCATTGTAGTTTTACATTTAAACGTATTTATTGATTAGAATGTGTATTACTAATCTGAACCTGTAAATAACTAGTAACTAAAGATGAAATGTAGAAGTAAGTAAATAAAAGGCTGCATGAACTAGAAATACTCAGTAAAGTAGGCTACATGGAAATTGTACTGAAGTGCAGTACATCACTGAACTCCGATCCTTTCCTTAAGTAAACATTTTAGTAAATGTAAACTTGTTATTAGTTAAGGTGATAAGAATAATACTTATGTGAAATTACTTAATAAAAAACGGTACAAAACTACATACCGGTTAAAGTACCAATGTTATGAATGCCTCTCAAATTAAATGCTAAAGTAGAATAAGATGAAAAGTTTAGTTGACCGTCTGGATTGTATATAACTATAGCACTTAAATGAATGTACTCATTGAGGTTTCAACACACATCATTTTCAATAAGGACTCATCTGTTGATTATTTTTTAGGATTAATCTGTTTTTTCTAAAACAAATTAAATGCCAGAAATAAGGAAATTATCATTACAATATCTATAAGAACAAGACTTTTTCTCAAATGTCTGTTTGTACAAACAAACAGACAACTTTCCCTGGTAAAATAACACAATAAATCCTGATCACAATAATTCTCATTACTCCTTTATCTAATTTACTAATTTATTTTCCAACTGATTTGTCTTTTTCAGTAGGTCTGCATTTATCATGGAGCCCATTATGAATCAGATTCGCTCAAGAGTCTTCCAGCGCCTCCACAGAGCCATAGTACTACCCCGGAGGAAACATTCAGGGTGTGCTGAACAAGCTGCTGTTCCCGCCCCCACCAACTCCAGAAAAAACAAACCCATGCTCCTGGTGTCGCGCCTCTACCAGCCCGCAAACCTGCGTGACATGGGACTGCAAGGGGAGATGACGTGTAAGAGTCAAAGGCTCATGCAGCAGGCCGGGCTCATCTATCCCTCCAACCCCGGCTGTTACTACTACCTCCCTGCCACCGTCCGCTCCATGGAGAAGCTGGTAAGACTTGTTTTTCTTAAAATAAATGATACATGTAAAGTGGGCATGTGTCATGCTCGAAAACAAGAACAGGAAATGTCGATTACGTCCTGCTATAATAAAAATATACACTAGTTCAAAGCATACTGAATCACACAGATGTATATTGTTGTTACTCTTTTATTTGTATTCATATTTAGATTCACTTTTGGATCACCTTTTCATTTTTGAAATTGGTTCATTTATTTACCTGGTATTCTGCTCTTTAATATTATTCCTCTCATCATTTTATAGATTGCTTTTTTTTAATTAATCGCAAAGCCCAGCAACCACTTTAGGGAAGCTAAGGGTATCAAACTAAAATAAAAATGTTTATCTTGATCAAATTCTTGATTATAGGTTGCACAATCTGTCTGACAGTCAAAGGTTGCATTGAGACCTGAGTAGATGATGCATTTTTAAAAACATTATTACAGAAAAAGGAAAGATTACAGCAAAGTGTATTAGGGTGGCAATATTGTGGAGGAATATATAAATGTAAATTCCACCCCCCCCCCGAACATGCAGTAACTGTTATCTTGAATCAACAGGTGAGAGTTATTGACCAAGAGATGCAGGGGATTGGTGGGCAGAAGCTGGACATGCCCAGTTTGTGCTCAGCTGATCTCTGGAAAACCAGTGAGCGCTGGGACTTGATGGGAAAGGAGCTGTTCCGTCTGAAAGACCGCCATGGAGCCGACTACTGCCTGGGCCCCACACACGAGGAGGCAGTGACCACTCTGGTGGCTCACCAGGCGACTCTCTCCTACAGACAGCTCCCTCTGCTCCTTTATCAGGTACCGTTTATTCCTGTTGGCACCAGTGCATTTGCTGATAAAACTACAATTTGATCTTACCTCTTTCTTTTTTTTAGATCACCCGTAAATTCAGAGATGAACCAAAGCCTAAGTTTGGTCTGCTTCGAGGGCGGGAGTTCTACATGAAGGACATGTACTCATTTGATGTGAGTGAAGAAGCAGCTTACGAGACCTATGAATCTGTGTCCCAGGCATACACCAGGCTCTTTGCCCGGCTCGGTCTGCGCTGCGTTCAGGTGCAGGCAGACACGGGCAACATTGGTGGTAAACTCTCCCACGAGTTCCAGCTGCCAGCAGACATCGGTGAGGACCGGATTCTGGTCTGTGGGAACTGCTCCTTCTCTGCTAATGTAGAGACCCTGTTACCAGACACAAGTGACTGCCCTAACTGCAAAACTGGCAAGCTGGAAGAATCAAAGGGTGTAGAGGTCGGCCACACCTTTTACCTGGGTAAAAAGTATTCTAATATATTCAATGCCACCTTCAGCAGTGCCCAGAACAAGCCTTGTATTGCAGAGATGGGCTGCTATGGTCTTGGGGTGACCCGTATTCTCGCGGCAGCCATTGAGGTATTGTCGACAGAAGAGGGGATCCGCTGGCCTGGCGTTCTCGCCCCCTACCAGGTCTGTGTTGTGCCCCCAAAGAAGGGCAGTAAGATGGACGGGGCGGCAGTCTTAGCTGAGGAACTGGTTCACACGTTGGGAGAGACTCTGCCTCGTTTGAGAGGGGAAGTTGTTTTTGATGACCGTACCCAGATGACCATTGGGAAAAGGCTGAAGGATGCCAGCAGACTCGGCTACCCGTATGTGATTGTGGTGGGACAGGGAGCCCTGGAGGAAACACCCAGGTTTGAGGTTATCTGTCAACTGACAGGTGAGACATTGTTTCTCAGTAAAGATGGACTCTTAGATCTATTAGGAAGAGTGGAAACTGTATGAATAACAACTGTGGAAATAAAAGTTGTATTTTATGTTTGTGTGTACTTTGTGCGTGATGCAATCAGAGAGAAGATAAAACCCTTATATTTCTTTATTAAAGTTTTTTTATTAAGAAGGGGAAATTATTTTAAAGATATACAAATCTTTAACAAACATCCTGGTTGACTTTGCCTTATGTAATAACATTTTCTTTGAGGATCATACTGTACATACATTAAAGTTAGGAATGCCAAAATCAATTGTCCAATCTTTAAAATAATACATGAGGTGAACATAAATAATGATTTGCTGTTGTGTCTTAATATAGATTTGCATCTGTAACATACATTACAACTCAGTGCTTGCAGTTGCAACTCAAATAATTGTGATGAAAAGTAGTGCAAGGCTCATATAGCTGTTATGTTAATTATGTAGCATTACATTTGTATTCCCTTAACAAATGTGTTTGAGATGAACAATAATACAGCGTAACATGAAATACTCAAGGTAGAAACATTACCTTTGTATTGCTCTTACATTTTTAATATCGTTTTTTGGTCAGGCCGCAACGGAACTAATGTATCCATGGTGTGTTTCCGCACGGATCTGTATGCAAGTAGTACCGCTACTGCACATGCGTAAACAAGGAGCTGGGCAACTTTCTTGAAGATTTAACATTGTTACAGCTAGTGTGCTGTTGGCAGTAGTCACTTGTCATAGTTGACAGCATATTTATAAACAGGGGAACAGGCTTCAAGGCTTTCAACGCACATTGATACAAACATGGCGGCCCCTCAGGATGACAGCGACGATGGCATGGACGAGTTCATGGAGAAATTCAAGACAACCACATATAAAAATGCCTTTAGTAAAGAAAACTGGGAAGAGGTAAGCATTAGAAACTATCAGTTGCCAAGATAAGAGAAGGAAGTTATTTCTAAGTTACAATATGTTAACTTGAATGTTATTGTTGTGGGCTAGCATGCTAACTCACAGGTACATATGTTGTCCATCCACAGTGAGCTCTCTGTTTCTTTACATCTCATTTAGGAGTTTGATAAAATACCTATGTTCATGAAAAAAGCCCCTGAAGAGATCGACTCACAATCATACCCAGAACTAGCCTGTCTGCAGGCCATGATCCATGATGAAGATGCCCCCCCAGAAGGTAGGTGGACCACAAGCCCCTTTTATATCCTGTGTTCGCTGTCCTTCTTTAAAAAACAGCTTTTGTAGATTTCAGAAACTGTTATTGATTCCTTTCATTTCCCTCATTATTGTCAGAGCAAGCAGCTAACCTGAAAGATGAGGGGAATGAGTTTTTCAAGGAAAAGAACTACAAGAAGGCCATACTGTCCTACACAGCAGGTTTAAATAAGAAGTGTGGCGACCAGAACATCAACACTGTCCTCCTCACCAACAGGGCGGCAGCACACTTCCACCTGGGTAAGGAGCTCTTTACATGCCACACAAATACATTCAATAATAGGATACAGAAATATAATTTATAACTAGCATCAGGATTTGTATGTGCAACATTAACAATAAAGCAGTCATTGATAATTAATGTTGTGGTTCTCAGGCTCCCTTCAACAATCTAAATGTAGAATCAAAGATATAAAATAAGTTGTTTAAATGTGATTTACACTAAACATCAGCCATCAAGTATTAGAAACAATAACCCTGTTACACCAAACACCCACTTTTCCAGTAACTTGTGTATTTGTATACTGTAAATTCACACTGTTCGCCGGAAACATGTAAATATATGTTGCATACTCCACTGCATACTCTTAACATAAAATCATATTCACCGTCCTCATGTAAAGCAAGCAACCTATCACATTTATCATCTCATGTCATGTATAAGCCAGACCCTTACAACTAGTGTCCCCACGGTTACATATGTCATTGTATAGATTGACATATAAATCTTTGTATAGTAGCCAAATATTTATGTTTACCTTGTTCAGCGTGTTAAAATCTGCATGTGTTTCTTTATTAATTTCCGTCTCACTCTTTCTGTATTTTTCCTCTCCCCCCCCAGGTAACATGCGCTCTGCATTGAACGATGCTGCAGCTGCAAAGAAGATCAAACCAGACCACCTAAAAGCCTTGATCAGAGGTGTGGGATATTAGCTTATCTTCTTGCATTAATGGTGCTTAAGCATATCAATGTATAAAATAAGGACATCTGTGTACATCGTGTGTGTTTCTGCAGGGGCTCAGAGTTGTATAGAGCTGCGTAGCTTTGCAGAGGGCGTTCAGTGGTGTGATGAGGGGCTCAAGGTCCATCCCACTGACAAGAAGCTGCAGGAGCTGAGAGCTACAGCAGATAAACATAAGGTACAGTCACTGATGAGTTCAAGGGATTTTGGAGTGGAAGATTTAGTACCACTCAAGCGTAAAGCCCTGTTTTTTTTAAACAGAGAGCAGCAGAGAGAGATGCCAGGAAGGCTAAGATCAGAGAAAAAAAGCTGCATGGTGAGAAAGAAGCTCTTCTGGCTGCTATTACGGTAAGCATACCATTTAAACTCAAACTTGTTCTCAGTTAAGCATCTAGCCTATTGGACTTTGTAATATGTATGCGAAAATTATTTGATATCTGAAACGTAAAATCTGAGCCTTTTCTATATCTGTACGCCAGTTTTCCCATTTTCTTTGTGTGCTTTGTGCAGGATCGTGGCATCAAGCTCTTCCAGACCAGCAAGCCTCTTCATCGTGAGTCAGACGGCGAGGAAGAAAGCTCCTCGGCAGCGTTGTCTCAGCTGAGCCTGGACTGCCTCAGCTCTCAGGAGGCCACGGGAGCTCGGGTGTTCCTGGACGAGCAGCACATTCTGCACTGGCCTGTTCTCTTCCTCTATCCTGAACACCAGCAGACTGATTTCATCTCTGCTTTCTGCGAGAACGACTGGTAAATGTTTTTTGTCTCGTCCTGAATTTATCTTGTTTTGTCGCACTTCTGTGGGATACTCTACATGTCAACCTTTCCCCATTTCACCTTAGTAACGTTTAATCTGTTGGTAGTGTCTGTAAGAATGCTACAATATAACTGTGTTCTACTTGTCTTGTTCAGTTTCGTTAATCATCTGGCGCTCATGTTTGGAGAAGAACTCCCACCTTGGGACGCAGACAGAAAATACCATCCACAGAATCTGCAGGTTTGTGTGTTTTCCTTTATTGCATGAATGTTATCAGTCACACCTATAGAAAGTAGATTAAGCTGAAAGCACTTAGAATATCATTTGGGGGATTTTCTTCTTCACCACAATAGATCTCATGAATATTTGACAATACCACTCTCAAAAAGTCAACATATTGTCATTTTTACTATTTTAAGTGACACTGATTTCCTACATAATGCCACTATTTTTTTTAAAGAAATATGATGTAGTTGTCCAATAGGGAAATCATAAAGAAATTATTAAACTGTTTGTAAAAAATTAAATCTACAATTTTAAAACCAGAGCGAATGTTTGTCATAACAGAATGCATGATTTATACTCTGATGGCTTTGTGATTAGAAATTGTGTATTAAATATGGGCATTTTTGACGACGCAGTTTATTATAGACTTATTATAGCAGCCAAGTTCAAACACTTGCAAAAATGTGTGACATGAACCTTAAAACAGAACATTTCATACTATGATGTTACTAGTATTATGTCCATTACTGTTTTCTGATGAATACAAGTAATCAAGACTACAGGGTTAGATTTCAATACTGAAAAGAAGTCAGTAGTATCTCTAGATGAAATAATAATAATGCATTTTTAACCCCCCCCCCCCCCTCTCTAGCTGTACTTTGAAGATGAGGTCAAGGACACTCTCTACCAAGTGAAACCGGAGACTTTACTTTTAAAGGTGTTGCAGCATAAAAGGTGCGTCCATATGAAGTCTGTTTCTCATTAGGTGTTAGGGCTGCACGAAATTTTTGTTTTAGGACGTGCGATATTAAGTAGGCAAATTAACTCAAACACGTCATGTTACAATTATTTTGCTGCTTGCTACAAANATGGAGATGGAGGTTATAAATCTCCAAAATCATGTTCAGCTTAAGTCTCAGCAAAACTCACAACATTTCTGGAGCCTTGTAGACCCAAAAAACTATAAGTCTTATAGTTTTTTGGGTCTACAAGGCTCCAGAAATGTTGTGAGTTTTGCTGAGACTTAAGCTGAACATGATTTTGGAGATTTATAACCTCCATCTCCATCTCCACAGGATTGACACTGAACAGTTCAGCCATCTTCTTCTTTTTCTTCGTCTTGACATGAAATTATAAACCATAATAAATCAATTGTATAGGCCTAGCCTCCCTATATCTGTGTGAAATTGTTCCATCCCCAAAAACAAAAAACTAATGCTTCTGCAGTCTAGCTGCAGCTTCTAGCAATGGTCTTCTGTTAAAAAAAAGGAAACTGAAGGTCCTGAATGTGGCCTCACAAACATGACTTGAGTCTGAACCTATGGTCTGAACACACACAGCAGACAACAGGAGTATATACAACAGCATATCCAAACAAAAATAGTGCATGTGGGTGCACACTTATTCTCTGTTTTACTGTTACATAAATCCCATGAATGTATGAGATTAAGTTAGCTTTATCATCTCAATCAGTGATTAAGTGAATAATAACGTTTCTATTCTATCAGGTTACTATCAGCCTGTCACTCATTATATTTAGGGAGGGGGCGGGGTTTGGAGGAACAGAGGAGACGGTGATCGCGGAAGCTTTTTTCCTCCTGCCTTCACAAACTTTACACAAGTATTTATCAACTGAAAATAGCAAGAGGANGTGTGCCTTGGCAGACACAACACATCAGTCCGATCCTTTCTGCCCTGCACTGGCTCCCTCTCCATCTCAGAACCCAATTTAAGGTAGCCTATTTGTTTACACATATCTGTCCTTGGCCAAGCCCCAGCCTACATTAACGACCTTATCCACCCTCACAGGACAACCCGGGCCCTGAGGTCCTCCAAGCAAGGCCTCTTAAGGGTGCCCCGAACCAGGCTAAAAACTAAGGGGGACCGTGCCTTTGAGCCGGTGGCCCCAGGCTTTGGAATACACGTCCCCCGGAAACTGAGAGCCTCTGTCTCAATAGAGATTTTTAAGGGGCAGCTAAAGACTCACCTTTTCCGACAGGCTTTTGGGGCGTCGGAGGAGGTGAGTTTGTAGCTGTTTTTCATTTGTGTTTTATCCTATCTTTTACTTGCTGTGTTTTATGCATTTTGTTCTACATTTGATAGTTGTATTGTGTATTGTGTATTGTATGTAAAGCACTTAGTGTTGAGAAGGGTGCTATATAAATAGAGTTTTACTTACTTACTTACTGATTTTAAACTGAAGGTATACGTAGGTCCCTTTATTGCTCATCCACAATGATACAAATATTCATATATGACAAGAAAACATAATAAATAGGTTTCTCCTTCTTGTCAAGTCTAGCTATATGAGGCTGCATTGATTTAGAGCCACTGTGTCACATGACATGGAAGCTATTGAAAATAAATTCAATTCTTAATTTAAAACGTTCAATGAAATAAATATTGGACTGAAATCCAGTATGAAGTGTAATAATACAATGACTCACTAATTTGAATCCACTGGTGCCTGGCACATCATAAAGGTATGCCACTAGACAAATTATTCCGGGGCAAGGTGGCACAGAGGTATTGAAAATAACAACAGATTTGTGGAAATGATGAAACTGAAACCCCAGAGGACGCAGTTCAATCCAGAGCAAATGGCTGTCAAATTTCAAACCCAAAACAAAATTCGCCGTCACAAATCAGCTTTAGACAGACAGTTGTATGGAAGAGGGCAATAAGGTCAAACTGAGGAAATAATATGCGATTGCATTATTAATGTTATTTGAAATAAAACGAGTATGCTATGATAATTAAAGACAAAGTGAAGAATACATTCAACTTTTAGAGTTTTGAGCTTTGGTAGATCGTTTTTATTGAACATACTACAATTACAATCATGTAATCTTTACCTTTTGTTGACATTATACTGTACTGCAATCTGTTTTAGTGCACTCTAACTGGCTTTATAGCATTTTATGTGAGTCAATGACACACAGACACCTGATGGCCAGCTCACACAGCAAACAGAATTTCTCAGGTCGCAGGTTACAGATCGATTAAAGACACGCACGCACGCACACACACACACACACACACAGCCAATTAGGATTGTTCCTGTTCCATCCATTTAACTCCAGGCTCTTGTTGTAAGATTTGGTTCTAAGAGAAATGGGCGACTGCTTGTCTCGTTCAGAATCCCATTAGGGTGGATCTTATCTGCAAACAACTAACTTGCCTGTTTGGATTTTAGAGTAAATATAACATTTTTACTGTTATAAATACTTATTTCAAGGTTTGAAATGCAATTAAAAAATATATAGATGTGATTTCAAAAGTCAGTACAATAACAAAACTAACTATAAGTTTAGTTTCACAATGAAGTGAGTTTTAAGAATGATACTTCAGTTAAATCATTCATAGAACATATTTTGACAAAATTAATCTTAATTCTTATTAATGATATAATTTGAATACCAGAAATGCTCTGTTTAGTTTCCTTGATAAAACATTCACCATTTTTTATTATAAATACTATTATATTTGCATCTTAACCACCAGGAACGTTGCTTTGACTTGGTAATATTAAAGATATTATAAACCACACATACAGTATATGTATTTCTCTCAGGCTGAATTTTGATCCAAACCCTTTGTTGTTGATTATGGCAGCTGGGCATCCCCATTCAACAAATGTCTTAAACTGCACTTCAGTTAGATCTTCATAAAGGTGTGTACAATAAGACATTCAACCCCTGCCCTGGCTGACGGGCTGGTGACCGAGGAGGTTTTGGAGGCGGACATTGAGAGAGATTTGATATCAGTCGAATTCAAGCAGGGAGACGGGGCACTCATCACTTTTGTGGCGGACTTCAAACAGGATGTGAAGATATTCAGAGCGCTGATCCTGGGCAAGCTGGAAAGAGGACAGAACCAATACCAAACTTCATGTTTCAAAACTGAATACTGTAAACATGTAGGAGTTTTGTAATTAAATAAAAGACAACAACTACCCACGGTAATGAGAGGGAACCTTTTTCTTTACACCAGCTGCTGATCAGTTTGCTAAAAAGCAAGTTTCTGTTAGGTCAAATTGCATAAAACACTCTTCTTGTTTGAATTCAAATGAAAAACCACGGATTTGACTCAAGGCACAACATCAGCAATCAAAGCTATAGCGTTTATTTAAAGAGTACCAGAAGCACTTGTTTACAGGTTGTTAGTTTGTCATTATGTCAGTCAGCCTGCTGATTCCACGTCATTTAGGGTTTTTAAGGTCATTTTCTTCACCTCTCTTTTAGTCCGTCATTGAGGACAGTCAGACAAACCTGAGTTATTATGATGAGAGAAGCTCTGATTACAGCTATTAATGCACATCAGATAAAAAAAAATACAGACTTCATACCCCAGATCCAAATGTAAATACAATTTTTTTCCCAGCGGCTTTTTGAGTATACTTCTGAGAAACCTTACAGAAAACTGGGAGCCAGAGCAACATAAAAAAAAGACAGACAACATGTTAGTCATCCATCCAGTCTAAATGAATAAACCTGTGTCTGCTGATTCTGCATGATAACCTCACCTCAAAAAAATCCCAAATGAAAGTGCACTCACTGGCTTTTTTGCAGAGATTTTGAATGTATCACAGAGTCTTCATCAATGTAGGAGCTGCTGCTCCATTTCAGTATAAGAACATTATGTTCACTGACCCATTACCCTCACATTGGTTTCTCCAATTTAACAATGGCTGGATCAACAAATTATATAGTGCAACGTTCAGTCAGTTATCTTATGACCCATTTCACCTTTCAGTAATCAATTGTTAAAGAGTTAGAATAGTGTAATTAAGGCTACAGATCTCCAACTCATTGATTAAACTCTCGGCCTTATCCCAGAAAAATGCACATTGTGTTATTTGTGTTACTTCTTATGAAGTTTAGTTAAGCTCCATTAATCTGCTTGGCATTTAAATCTACATATTGTTCTTTCCAATTTAAAGCAACAATGACAAGATTTCAAGTCACTTCTAATGTTTAAAGCAATCCATTTTATTATCTATTTCAGAAAATGTGGTCTATTCTATTATTCATTTGTGGTTTTCTACTACCATAGGGACAACCAAACAGCCAACTGAACATAATATAATTTCATTGACATCCTAAGTGGGACCTCCACCGTTAATGATCGAAATGAAATGTCCTGCTGAGTATCACACCGTGCCATCAGCAGCACCTTAATGACCCTCATGATGGGACTGTCAACATTGACTTTTATCCTCTCATATGGACCCAAACTGCTGTAAAGACAAAGACTACGGGCCATCAAATGTTGTAAACAGATGAAACACCTGTTTGGGAATCACTTTGCATGACTCAATTAGCCTTACAGTGCAGTCGGTGCAATCGCAGCCTTACATCACATAATCACAGAGGAGGCAGCGATCATCTGTGATAGTCAGTTGAAGGTTGTAAAAGGCTAATGCTCCTCTCTCTGTCATAGATGATTGACATTGGTATTGGTGGAGATGACCGGAAACCTAAACGGACTTGATTGTCATGACAGAGTCAAGTCTGTGTGTGGGTGTGTGTGTGTGTGTGTGTGTGGTGATTGGGATGGGCCAGTAGGAGGGAGAAAGTGGAGAGATGCTGAGACTAATGAACTGAAAGGTGGACGGTATATAACACAAGGAGATGCAGGCATTGGACCAAGAAAGAAGGCTCAAGGCGAGATAAAGGAGCAGCTAAACAGACCGGACCCCTAAAGAGAAAACCTCCTCTGTCAGTTATCCAGCATGCGTGCTCTGGGGGTTTTGCCTATGCTGTTGTGTGCAGCGGTGTGTGTGCTCCAGGTGAGAGCTGAGGTGAATGCGGTGAAGCTGTGCGGACGAGAGTTCCTGAGGGCCGTCGTTTACACCTGCGGAGGCTCCCGTTGGAGGAGATTCCTCAGTGACTCAGACATGGACGGTGAGACAACCTATTTTTTTCTCAAAACAGACAGTGTTAGTGGTTGGTGATGAAGACAAATCTAACATTTTAGTTTGGTTTAGACACAGACAAGGATGAATAAGGCAGAAAAACCTTTAACTTGTTGTTCTTCTTTGTAAATGTGGCCTTAAAAAGCTTCAGAAATGTTGAAGTCTGTCTTAAAATAATAATCTGCTTTCTATGAATATGGGGACAGGTTTTGCTGGCAGTAAGCATTTATGCTGATCATTATAGGGTCCTTTCGTCATACGCTTGTTAAAATAGGTTAACGATAGGGGACAACATCAGCAATCCTCCCTCAATGCAAACATGTATTGAGCCATTTATCTGAATGTTTGAGGATACAGCTGTTTGAGTTACACACATTTAGCTAAAGTTAAAACTTCATTTCATTCATAGCTTTTTAAGTTATGAATTTTACTGTGACTCTACTTCATATACTGTATACTGTAAATATCATCATAATAATAATCAATAAGTAACCAATAATATCCTAAAATCAATGCAAAAAAAGGTAGTCATTGTAAGGAGCATGTACAATGTATAGCCTACTATTAATTCCGAGGCTGCCGAGCAGTGGGTGTGCAGACAGACAGGTGCCCCATCGCAGAGACATCGCCTGCTGTTTTACCTTATTAGTGACGAGGATCCCACGTATCATGATTAAATACACACAGTGTGTTCCCCGGCAGCAGCCTCTAACTCTCTCCTTACTGCCTGTCACACACAAACCCCGTTAGCCTATCAGTCGTGCTGATTAGAAAGAGTAAAGTGACACTGGAGAAGACAAATGGCATGGAGCTAATCTGTGCAATCATTTAGAGTTTCCTTATTTAAATGGGAACATAGACCTTAATTACATAAAACTGATCTGAAAACAGTCCGACGTCTATCATTATGTTGTTAAGTGTGATACTTGGAAAACTGACATTTGCAGAGGATAAGTGTGAACCTGGTTATCAGACTGCATTTCCACAATGTGTTTTACGTCAAGCTGTTTCTTTACCACCTGTTGTGTTTTGTAGTTCCAGGTTTGCCCACAGGGGAGCAGAGCAGTTTGGAGAGGCTGACCAGAAGCATCCCGGGCTCCGAGTTCTCCAGACGGGACATGAACAACGTGCTGACCAGCGTGTGCTGCCAGGTGGGCTGCAGGAAGAGCGACCTCACCTTCCTCTGCTGAGGCCAACCCCCCTCTCCTCTTTCTCTCCAAAGGACTCTGCTCTTTACCATCTCACCTTAGAAAATAAATCAAAGTACTGATGTATAAACAACATGATCACTGTACTGTATGTACAATAATGCTTATAGACACTTTTTTTCTAATTGCTTATGATATTTTCTCTGAGATATTAGAACTTGTAAGGTTTGCTGATGTGAATGTGGAGCAAATCTGTTAACATGTCTCTGAACCTGAGCTGGAAGATATGTGTAACCATAAAACTATATATTCATTAAAATATAATTGAAACTACTGTATGATAATTAGGAAACTATGTTAAGGTTAGTGCACTCAGGGACTATATTACTTCCCCCTCAGAGAGGACAGATATTAAGTCTGGGTTTGTGTCCCGTATGTCACCACAGGGTTGCAGGTTTATAAAATGTCCATCTCTGCTTTAAATATATTGTAAGTAAACTTGCACTTTATTCTATCATTTCGCTTTTTGGTCAAATAAATGTTATTGCATGCTTACATTTTCATCTTTTTAAAATTGCAGTTTTGAGCACTACATACGACGAGTCAATATGATCGTCATAACATCAACATGTGACAGAAAATTCAAAAAGGCAATGCTCACTTGGCAGTGTTAAGGCAGGATAATGTTTACCATGTTCAGCATCCTAGTAGGCCTACAGTATGTTAGCATGCTTTGTTTACAACTAGCATTTAACACAAAGGTTGATGTGAATGTCAGTAGTTTTGCAAGTAATTGGTCCTAAACCAAAGGACTGGACAAATATCAATCAAGGAAAGTATCATGCATTTACCAGATATTGTGGGAATCCATCCACAGATCATTGATACAAGAGACGCTGTCATACATCACCAGTAATTCTTTGGAACTACACGTCAGTACGTAATCATTGAGCGTTTTCACTAGTGAACATTTTTGACTTGCTGGTCAAGCTAAATACACATTCAGGGGATCACTTAAGTCAGCAGGACTTATCATGTAGGGACCATGAACTTCTAGACAAACTTTGCAATCTAAACACAAGTTGTTCTGATATTTTAGTCTGGACTAAAGTTGTTGTAAACAAAGCCGTCTCTAGGTACTCCAATGTGTTTTTGTATCTATTCATAGGAAATACAAAATAATACAAATAGGCAGACATCCAGTTATATCTTTTATTGGTTTTGGAAAGAAGCAAACTAAGTTTCTCAGTTGATCTTAGCATTGTTATGTACTGTACAAACAGCTTGCACATGTGTTTGAGGTTAACGGTACAGAACCAAAAAGCATTCTGGCTTATAGCACACATAAACACACTCCCTGCTCTCTTCTCAACATTAATACAGGTAACCGACACTCAGCACAACACGTCATTTCAGTACTATCTATCATCATAGATGCCCCACCTTTCACTGCATGCTAGGCATGCAACAATGAATTACTGCAGGAAGAATTCACCACAGAGATGAAGAACTGGAAAAGACTGTTGAAAGTCTTTAACTAGATGAATTGTCTGGCAACCAACAGACAGAGTGAGTTTAGTACTGCAACACGACTTTCAAGTTGAAAGACATGTTGCCTGTAGTGTAGTGTTTCAAAACAAAAACAAATTCATGATGGGAGATGTGCGGTGGGTCTCTGTAGATAATGCTGTAGTGACTGTTGCACTGATGCTTCAAAATACACAGATAGTCACAGATTCCTGTCAGGCATGTGGATCCATCCAGTTCATTAGAGGAAGGACTGACATGACTGAGAGAAAAATGTTACTAACCCAATGTGGGAGCTAAATGGCACCAATCATCATCACCGTGCATCGATTGACTAAAATGCAACCAGAGAAAAATCTGAAAATACACAGTGCTATTTTAGACCGAGGCCAAACAGGAATAAAACATTACATATTTTAACTGCACAGCCCAAAGGTGATGTTTTTATTAGCTAAAAAACTACATATATTTTAAAACTATGTCTGATTAAAGTACTCTATCATTTTAAAGGAATATTGACATGTTGCTTATAGTCCTTTTTTCTAAATCCAGCCTAACATGCTTGTATGACAGCTCTGGAAGGACCATGATTGGTTGCATTTAGCAGGATGCCGACACACAGTACAGTACGGAGCTCTTCGGCTACACTTCACACACACTTTTTGTTCTTCGTGTTGAGTGTCAGAGCATTCAGGAAGTTCAACATCATCAACACAGTGTTTATTACACATTAAACAATATAATATTTTTTACTTTGAACCGTTAAACCGTGAAAATATTCAGCTTATTCTCCTTAACAGAGGACTGACTGTCCGGGGCACACACACATAAAATACAAAAAAAAGCATTTTGGTCAACTTAACCTCACACCACAACCTCATTCAACTCATGTCATCTCACAGAGACCATTACGAATATGCAAAATAAAGCCATGGATTTAAGCGCTGGTTGGATGATGCGGGGTTTTGCTCATGATATAATCAGGAGTTTGGGTATCACTGAGGGGAATGGAAACAGATCAGAACTGTGGTCAAAGTTAGGGAATAATTGAATAGGCATGTGGGAACTGTTGCATTTATACAAAACCATTTTCAGATGAATTTGGTTTAATACTAACACAAACAAGCTGGTCCCAGTTGACAAATCCTGTTCCAGAAGTGGCACCAGTCACCAAACCTCATCACTGCTCCAGACGAACACTCATTGCTTTTGTTATTATTGTCTCGGCCATATAAAAAGGAAAAGTTCAACATTTGGGAAATATGAGAATGTTAAGCTGGAGCCATGAGACGATTAGCTTAGCTTGGTTTAGCATAAAGACTGGACACAGGGAGAAACAGTTAGCTAGGCTCTATCAAATGTAAACCACAGAGTCTACAGAGTTAGCTTGAGCTAAATGCTAACTCTCTCTTTCACACAATTACAATGCTAAACTGGTGATGTTTAGCAGATATAATATTTACCAGTTTCCCCTTTTTAGTTTAGCATGTTAACATGCTAACATTAGCAAAGTTGCCCACATACAAAGTTCAGCTGCAAGGCTGACGGAAATGCCATTAGCTTTTTCATAAACCAAAAATAATGGACCAGTAGTATTTCACCAAAGTTAAGAAATGTCTAAAGGCAACATATTTAACATGTTTTTATCTTGTTAAACCTGTTAAATCGCTTATTTATGCTAAGCTTAACGTCACCTAGCTCCAGCCTCATGTTGAACAAACAAACATAAGTAGATCATCTTTTATAACTCTCGAAAAAGAAAGCAAGTATTTCCCCAAATGTCAAATTCATTGTTTAAAGGGTGGACCTCGCTAATGGGATAACTCTACATTAACACTGCTTTCACAAAGCATAACACAGCATCCAGGAAGATATTTATATTTTTCTTTAAATTACCCCCCCTCACCCATATATAGCTCAAATCTTCTGTTGAGTTAAAAAATTATATCTGAAATCAATTCAAAAATTATACCTTATACTGTACACAGGTTACCCAACTACACAGATAACAAAAAAAAGAGAAATATTTATACCTTTAAAGGTTCTGAGTCGTGTGATACCATTCAACTTCTATTCTTATACAGAATCACATGTTTTATACAACAAATCATCGTCATCAATAAATAAAAATAGAATGCTGTCATGAACTCTGGAGTCTATCACTGCTGCCCTGGGAACAACAGAAAGGCTATCGGACAATACGAGGAGAACACCAAACGCCCTTTAAGATATATATTATTGATTTAAAATGACACTTTATACACATCTTTTTTTCTGACGGAAAAACTGATTTTTCTTATTTTGCAACCAGTAAATTGATTGATCATTGCAGCTGCCTAACTAACTAAAAGCGTCTCCACGTCTGTGTTTTCAGGCAAACATAAAATTAACAGTTTGATTGACTGATCAGTGCATTTATATAAAAAAAAAGGATGAGATCCAAAGTCATGTGACCCTGTAGTACCAGTAGGTGATGCATGAAAGATCTAGTTTTTGTAGTTACTTGATTCCGTTTCAAGCACTGACAAAAACATTTGTTTCCTCTAATTGCTCTTGACAACCTGTCGAGATGCACCCGCAGTTGCATTTACTTGCTGGCCAAACAGCTGCAGTCAGGGCGAGACAGTGAGGACAACTGTCTCAGGCGTCCATCTCAGACTCTGACAGGAGGATTATTTAAATAGCGGCTTTTTCTACCTATTAATGAAGTTGTATAGCTTTCTTCATATCGTCTTGGGCCCTGCTTCAACCTAAACTCATCTAACTCTGGGGTGTTAGCCCTGTGTTAGAGGCTGAGGTGTGTCTCTGACTGCAAATATCTTATTTAAGGGTATTTTTAAGAGCCAAATCTTCCTGAACTCTGGACAACAAACAGCTTGTCACCCGGAGTTCAAATCTGGCTGAAACTCTTCTGTCAGGCAGCTGCAGTGAAACTTAAAAACAACACCACCACCACCACCACCACCACCACACATTGACCGCAGGAGGATGGAGACAGAGGCACAAACTTCAGAGGGAGGAAGAACCCAGGTGTCTCACTGCAGCAATACAGATGTTATGAAATGAATACAAACACAATAATTACATGACCTAAAACAGTTTCCACGATGCTATATGCAAGTTATACAATACTGCTGGGTAGGCTGCGGTTTGTCATGTGGGTTCAGTAAAGGTCAACGGGAAGTCTGGTCTGGTGTCGGTCTGGTGTCGGTCTGTCCTCTGTCCTCGGAGTCAGCCTCAGGCCACTTTCATTGCTTTGTTCAACAGTGCTGTTGTCAGGAGCATGGGTTAGTTGTCGGCAAGGTATTTTCCTGAAACGCAGGAAAGAAAGTTTAAGCTTTCACATTAAAGTCTGAGTGGATCTTTGACAGGAAATTGGTAACTGCAGAGAAGAGCTGCAACTATAAATACATAATACAAAAAATGAATTGATACAAATATCATAATTGGCTACTACAATTAATTCCAAATTGGCAGGACATTTTTTTTTTCCTCTCAAGAAGGGAGAATTCCTACATCAGCAGATTTCCAATGGAGATGTCAAAACATTCACTTATAATATCAAAATAAATAATAATATTATCTACCCTTGAAGAAAGTATCCTATACTTCAAATTTGCAATTTAACGGAGAAAACAACATTTTTAAGCAAACATTTTTAATATAAATAAAATATTAAAAACAATTCATTTTAATTGTAACTGATGAAAAATCTGACTAATATTCTTAGAAATAATTCATAATAATATTTGGCACCAAACATTGGCAGTTATATGTCTAACTATATCATAAGAATAATTGACGAGATAAGCATGGTAAGCTATTAAAACTTCAGTGAAAGCTCATTAAAGTTGATCTAATGGATGAGTTGACATTAGTAACAATAATAATAATTACTGTTTGTTTTGGAAAACCTTTTGAGCTCAAACGCTGTACTGACCTGCGGCAAACCTCTTCTTGATGAGAGAGAAGCGGTACCCCGGCCCGGCCAGCTCGATGTCGCAGCCCGACAGGATGCTGCCCTCGCTGGTGAACTGCACCGCCAGGGGAGCCGGTTTACTGGGGCCCTCTGTTAGCTGGAAGCGTGCCAACAACGATCCCACACCTGAGGGAAGAGCGCCAAAAAGTCAGAAAATTGTAAATCAGGCAGTTTGGTGGAGTTGTTGTAGCACCATTTTTAGACACAAGGGGGCATTGTTGACGTTTGGCAGAGCTGAGAACCACAATTGGGCCCCATCTCTTCCTGAGGAGTATCATGTACTACACTTTATCCCTGCAACCTGCTTAGCTGCATGAATGACTCTTAATCAGGTTCTGAGTTCAAAAACCTGAACTTTTTTTGCCTGTCACAACTTACATTTCCTGGGGCCTTTTATTTCTGTATTTCTTTCTTTAAACACATAGGGCTACCTCCAAATACTGATGCAATCCTTTCTCTGCTGATGCAATCTGATTTGCTGGATACAAAAATAAAAACAGGACTCTCACCTCGGGCAAAAAGGCTATTTTCTCTCTATCAATATTACTAAATGCTAAATGTTATCATTCTGTACGTACCTCCGTTTTCAGATTTCTGCGAGATTTCAGGAATTTTCCAAAGGATTCTTTTCTGCTCCGCGTTCCTGTCAAGGTTACAAGACGACAAAAAAACACATTAAAGATTGTGAGTCATTTATATTCAAACCATTTAAAAGTTTGCTTTCAACTACTTTCAAAACCTGGTGTAATTATTTCTGTGATATATACAGTTTATTATCTTACTGCATGCTGCCCGGTAATATATACGGTACTCAACAGTATAATAAACTTTAGGCTGTACCATGCAGCAGGGGGTAAGACAGCCTGTAGTTTTGACACCCCTCCATCGACAGGGACCAGGAACTGGACGTTGTTTAGGGCCATGGGCGTCGTCATGTTCTCCTTGTTGTATTTGTAGTCTATCCTCAAGTCAGTGCTGGCGGGCTCACATCTCCAGCTCACCGCTAGATTCAGAGGGATCGACTGCAGCCCCTCCGTTGACACCTGCACACGGAAAGCAAACATTTAGGGATACCAACAAAATGTCGCATTGTTTCGAAAGTTCATTTAAGCAGCAACACAATAAATCATTAAGTTTATCTATATAGGTAGTCAAGATATTGGGTTACATCACCTGATACTTGAGCATGTCCACGTTGTAGTATGTCGCCTGAGGCTTCTGCTCTGCCACCTTCTTTAGATGGGATATCAGGTTTGGCATGTTCACCCAGAAGTCCTTGGCATCAGCCTTGGCTTGAGTGGTGGTGTCGCTGGTGGGGAGGCATGAGGAGAATTACTATCAAAACACATATGTACTGGTGATTTGTGTAACATGAAGAATTAGCTGTCTCTTTATGTGGATAATGTATTTGGCGCCTAGTGTCTTTGTTTTAAAGGGAGGTTTGACTCAAACTTAAATGTGCAGTAATGACTTGATGTTGCTTTTCTTTTTCCACAATGAACCACAAGAGGGCCTTATTTACAATGGCTTTACATAGACTATTTAGCATTTAAGGTACTATAAAAGACTTCTTGCTAAAAAGAGTGAAAGAAAATATTTTAAAAACAAGATGCTGTGAAATATTCTTTTTAAGGAATCATATGTAACAGCAATAGTTATTCCCCCATGAGGAAAAACATTGCTACCCATTACATGGTGATGTTTGGTTAGCTTGTAGATGATTCATGAGTTTGAATTGTAATGCGACGGTTGAGTTTTTCGGAAAATAGGAACTTCCCAATTCATCCCAAAGATGATCGATAAAACAAAACAACCCGATCTCTGTCCAGAGAAGTTAACTCACGATGACTCAAAGTACTGTCATCACAAGGGTCAGAAATGATCTAACGTTTACTCATCCCAGTTAACAACAACAACTCCTCCATATGGGATCATGAATATTTTAACTTCCATTTCTCAGATATTTTGCAGTTAAATCCATTGTTCCAAATACAGAATATGTGCATAATCACATCTGAAGTTTTAAGTTAAAAACACAATTAATATATTGTTGTATATATATATGGTTTTCTTGCAAATGTAATCTCCTTTTTCAGTTCCCCCTATTTTAGATCTTGATATGTTAATGTACTGTACAAATGAAGTTTGTTAAGTAGGATTTGTTGTGCAAAAAAACACTAATATGATGATTATGAATAAAGCACAATGAATTGGAAAGAAATATAGCTTATGTGGAGTTTGAATATACTTATATTTGCACAGTTGACCCTATCAACTCATTATTTGAAGTTGTTTTGATTACATTATGCAACATGCTCTTTGAGCCTATCTCAGATGCTCTTTGGGCGAAATCAATATGTAATACAGATTACAAAATGCAGAGTGAGTATTTGATTTGGTTTTAAACAATGGTTTGGTTAAATTATAAACAGTTTTGAAAAATTAAAACATTAGTGGGAATTCCCAAGCATTCATACTTCAACCTCACATGTGAAGAGAATGCATTAAGAGTTATGTTCACTTCTTTGGAGTTAAAAACTGTATTTATGGTGCGTTTCTGAGAGTGAGGTGGTGAGTTCACAGCGTGGTCTTTACCAACAGAGGAGCTGGGGGTTAGGCAGCACATGCTCCAGTCGGCTGTAGTTGGTTATGCTGAAGGTTAGCACGGCGGGGGACGGGTTATTGGCAAAGTGCCGCGTGATTCCCGCCGGAAACGACAAAACCATCTCACCTATGATCTTCACAACACACCTGAGGGGCAGAGGAAGACAAGGAGTGTGTTAGAAAGAGAGGAAGAGACAGAAACTCATACAGAGTAAATAATTGTTTTTTGATTCATTTGTTTTTCTTCCTTAAGTTTTAATTCTCCAAAAATGTCACAATGGGACAGTTTCAGTCAAAATTACACAGGCTGTAAAAAAAACAATAGTTTATAGAAATTATTTTTATTCCTCTCAACTTGCCTCAGAGCAATTTAAACAGAAACCCTGAGCATGTGCAGTGAGGTCTTAAAAAAATGCATTCATATCTGTTTAAATCTAAAGCATTGTGTGGTATGAATAGTTTCTAACTGTATAAATACTTTTTAGAAATATGAAACATGAAGGCAATTAATTACATTGACCAACTCAGGAATTATCATTCACTGCATAAGCAGAATTAACAAGCTCTTTTCCCGACAGCCACACACAGAAAAGGGCAGGGAAATGGCGATCTAGGTCAGAGCATCCCACTGTCCTCCCTGATGTCAGGATTTGCTGTAAATGTGAGCAGATATTTGTTGACCTACTTGCTTGGGTCAGCTCCTTTGAAGAAGGCGTTGACCGTCTCAGTGAACGCAGCAGCAACAGGAAGAGTGTCCTGAGCCCCCATGGTGAGAGGACTGGGCCCTCTAGAGCAGCCTGAGGGCAACACACACCCATGCACACACATGTTAAAATAGTCTGATTAAGGCAAGACACACTCAACCATTGTTCATAATTAGCAATCCAATTAACTGAATGAGTTGCTATTTACTGTCATTATCTGGTTGTTATAGCTAAAGTCAGAGCTACATGAAAAATCTATGTATTTTAGCTTCGACACATAAACATGTATGAATAAAATACATAAGCCAACAGGGGTCAACAGATTAAGAATAGATACATGTTCCAAATCCCCCAACCAGGACTCTACACTCTTCCTAACCAACAGTGTGCGGATTAAATGAAGAACAAAACACACTATGTGCAAACTACCAGGATGAAATGACACCTTAAAAGAGTTTGAAATGAGAACAAATGAGCGTTAGTAAGGTGGTATGAAAACAGCAGGTTAGGTATGAAGAGGATAGCCATTTTCTCTCTGCTCTTTGACTGTGAAGTTGTAGAGTCAAACAAAATTAATTCAAATAATTTATTATTATTTACACAGTACGTTTCACACAGACTTCTATTTGAGTGAGGTAGAAGGGAGATGAGAAAGGGAAGACAGAAGCAGACACAGAGAGAGAGATGTGCATGCTTTTTCAAGCATGCCGTTAAAGCTAAATTATTCTGACAAGATCAAAGAAGGTCAGAGAGCCCAAAGATCAGACCAACAACCAAAAGGACAATAGTGACGACAGAGAGATTAGTAAAGTACAGGAAGAACGATGACCTTTTTCGGAAATGAGAGGCAGTCAGCGCAGAGTAAAAAACGAGAATGAACAATGTCAGGAAGAGAAGTAAGATTGCAAGTTGACTGCATATGAGAGAGCCAGGAGTTAGCATGGCATGGGCTAGGGGTGATGAAGGGATTGCAAAGGAGGAAGAGGAAGGAGAGGGAAGGGAGGAAGGAAAGAAAGGGGCAGGGCAGGGGGCGAAGCTTGCACAAATGAGCCTCAGAAGAGTGTGTGCTGCCCTGGTGTAGAGAAAACTTACCTTCAAAGGTTAAATAAAACTTCCCTCTGTCAAACCATACAAGGGATGGCTGGTCATTCTCTGTGTGGGGTGGAGGGGTGGAGGAAGGAGGGGAGGTGGGGAGAGGAGGAGGGTGGAGGTAGAGGGATGGAAGGGAGGGTTGGGGTGAGAGGGGGGAGAGGAGAGAAGGACAGTAGCGTGAGTTTTTACATGGTAGGTCTATCACACGTCACAGCTGAGTGAAACGTGGGGGTGGAGGCCGGGGACCACAACGAGGGGCAGAGACAGAGCATGTGACATCACGGGTGGAGGTTTTCTGTGGGTGCATGCGTGAGGGTCAGGTGGGCACTGCTGTAGGCTGGCAGTGTTACGACTAAATACAGTAAGCCTATATCAGAGAGGAAGTCCAGGCTGTCGAAGGGGGAGGGGCAGCCAGGAGTGACAGTTTGGAGGTTGCAGGTTTCAGGAGCAGCAGCAAATTATCTCTCTTCTAGGAAGCACTCGATTGGCACTACTTTCTTCAGATTGTTCATATTGCGTTGATATATTTAGGCTTGTCTCTCTGTGTCTGACTGTGCTCACATTTACCTCCGGCCCTCTATGATTATGAAACAAATGGAAGCAGACTGTTGTGTCTAAAAACGCCCTGCAGGGGGAAGCTATGAGACTGAGACCAGAGAGCAGGGGGAGAGGATCTGTGGTGCACAGGGAGAGATGCTCCGTCCCAATGACAGGGGCTGCATCCTCCAGGGGACACGGACTGTGAAGGTGAAGTCTGACCTCACAGAGACCAAAACTAGCTTCAGTTAACAGATCAGTTCAAAGGACAGATACATTGCCCAATACTATCCCACTGCAGAGTATCATTAACTATTTGTCTGTTGGCAGATATAGGAAAAATACATTTTTGAGAGTTTAATACTAATGTCTACATTTCAAAAATGTGGCAGAATGCTCTACAGCTAACAATATCATATTCGGAATAAAATTCATGAGTCATTGTGTAAATGTCTAATTTGACAAAACAGATATTTAAATGACTTCTTGCCGCTCTTAAAAATCTTTTTATTTCGTTTTTTTTAAAAGCAAGCTGATGTATGGATGGATGTATTTGGTATATTCTTTCTACATAGGTACATCAGTCTGACATTTTTAGGAAAAGCCTACATTCACAGAATTAAACTGCAAGACAAGCATGACTTTTCATAATCTGCATGAAAAGAATTCAGGGCCATAGGCATAACGTATTAAATATTAAAAACTGGTCTTACTGGTGTATTCAAAGCTACAGTATCTCTTGTGCAAACACCATTCCAATGATACAAATGAAAGAGTGCTACAGTATACAAAGGAATGGCCATTAGCCAGTACAGCATTATAATGTTTTTTTAATATAATTATGGTGGTAAACTCAGATTAGTTCCTCAATTTAGATTTGACAACGTTCAATTTAATACATATTGACACAAATGTGTATGGAAAGAAATATCTCAATATTAATATGTTCCGATCAGGATGTTCTGGTTCTACAAATTCAGACTGGGGGATCCAGGCCCTGAACTGGGATTCAACTGCAGTGTGAGTGGAACTATTATGACCAGGGGTTGTCTTAAAATACGACACGATTTCCCAAATAACAAAACAAAAAACCAGGACTCTTCTAAAGTTCAATGTGAGCCTGTACCTCGTATAAGAGCAGGCTTGTTCTCGTCCACACTATTGTTTCCATGCAGGTTCCCAGCGGTGAATGTGTGTTGTTGAGTGAGTGGACTAACAGAGTTGTTAGGTGATGAGAGCAGTTTGGTGCCTCACGAAGAAAACAAAAGGGCAGGTGTTCTGAGTGAGAGGGCGGGGCTTTTCAAGTTCTGTTTTTCTTTGGCTTGAGAGTGACAGGTGTGACAGGTGGGCGTCAGGGGTCGAGTGTGGGGGTACACCGAGGCTTTAGTCCTGGTGAGGATTGGGTTGAACCTGAGGCTGTGTCATGCTACTCCAGCGGTAGAGAGGATGGCATGAATACCAAACAGCTGCTGCCTGTCTAATTTGACCTAATTCTCATGCCAGACTTCAAACGACTCTGAGAGCAGCAGCTCTGATCTGACAGTGTGTGTAAGAGTGAGTTTGAGTGTGTGTGTGTGTGTGTGTGTAAGAGAGAGAAAAACAGACAATATGGATCTCAAGGGCCCACATATAAGGAGCTCTTCAGACATGCTCACTGAACACCCAAACACTCAAACAGACTCCTGTGGTGCAGACTGAAGGTATGTGGAAGGGTCTGCAATGCACTCTCTAGACACACACACACACACACACACACACACACACACACACACACACACACACACACACACACACACACACACACACACACAATGTGTCGCCAACAGACAAGGTTTCCATAGTGACATGGCAAGACAGCCACTGGTGCACAGTCATAAAACAGAGAGAAAAGTCTCACGAGG
>NW_011360332.1:0-5226 GCF_000735185.1 Notothenia coriiceps | reverse complement strand
GGATATGATAAATATGTAGGAACGCTCCCCGTCCCAGTTGATGAGACAACTAGGACTGAATAAAAGGAGAGCTTTCCACATTACTGTTCCTCTGTTTCTTACGCTCCAGCAGGAAGAGACTGCAGGAGCGCCTTTGTAAGAGGGAAGAAGATAAGAAGTACGTTTGTTTTTAACTTGTGATGTGTCATTCTGTAAATCACTTTGAGGTGTATGAAAAGTACTATATAAATAAAGCTTTATTGTTATTATTATTATTATTATTATTATTATTATTATATCTCCCTCTCTCTCACCCGAGCTTCTTGATGATTTTGATGTCGTGCAGGTCGACCCCGGTGGCGGTTGCCGGGTCGATGACCCTCATGACGGCGTCCACGCTCATGGGCGCCAGCAGGCTGGAGTACTGCGACACCACCTTGGAGCACAGAGAGGTCGTGGCGCTGTTCAGAAGCGTCTCGCGGTCGCTCAGCAGCACCGGGCGGCTCATCCCCGTCAGAACCTCCACGCCCTTCTCCACCGCCTTCTGGAAGGACTCGGAGATGGTGGTGGGGTGGATACCTGAACCGGGGACAACATGTCAACATGAGAACTATTCAAATCAACACTAATGATAAGTCAAATGTGTTTGTAGCTTGATTGATCAAGTCATTGAACAACCATGTATGTTATGTATGTATAATACCTTGCTTTATATCTTGTTAATTTGTAAATTCAGCATGTATATTTTCTACTTTCATGTTTATTTCTTGTCTTTTAATTTATATTGCACAATACCATGTATTTATATGCTGCTGCAACACAAACATTTCCCAAATTGGCATCAATAAAGTACTTCTTATCCAAAAATGCCAAATACGATCTGGTTTTAGCTCTAAAGATTGAGACAGTCTAATCAACAGTCTTTGATGCAAACAACATGACAGCTTCCCCCTCTCACTACCCCACTAACTTGCTTGAATGAAAACTGAGCAGAAAAACAGGTGCATACTGCCGAAAATTGTGATTCATTCCACTTATATTTGCCAATTAAACTGCTGAAACATCAGTCCTCCATAGCAAAGCACAACTGCAGAGATAAGCATTTACAATAAGGGTTAGTTTTGTGTCTGGTTCAATGTGTTGCAGCTCTTACCTTTCTGCAGCAGCTTGGAGCAGGCCTCCAGCAGAGCTCCAGCAATCACAACCACAGAGGTGGTGCCGTCTCCAGCCTCGATGTCCTGGGCTTTGGAAAGTTCCACCAGCTACAAAACACACACATTAAATACAACTTTTAAAAGAGCAGTCCGTCGACATGTATCTCAAATCAGGTAACGCCTCATATGGGAGGTTTTATGCAGGATATTAGCCATTTTAACAACATTATACATATTTGAACGTGCATTTTGCATAAACAAAATGTTTTCACATGCTACTAGAAGCTAAACGGAAAGCTTTGAGGGAAGCCACACAAACTTAAGAAACAAATGTAAGTAGAAAAAAGGAACAGGTGTATGTCACATGTGCAGAATAGCAAAGGGGATTAGTTTGAATCACAAAGAAACCCTTAAATGAGCAGTTATGTCTTTAAATAACATAATAAGGCTGTTAAAAAGCGACCTTTCGGCCCTGGTTGAAGCTAATGAGACTGAAAAGGTATATGGATCTGTAAATGGTGCTTTATAAAAATACGTACCATTTTGGCGGCCGGGTGGAGGACCTGCATCTGCTTCAGGATGGTGGCTCCATCGTTGGTAATGGTCACATCACCCTTCTCATCCTGGATCTGAGAAAAAGAGCATCTGCTTTAGGACCACGAGTATGACACAACAGCTGGGTGAAGTTAGCATTGAGACAGAAATATGTGTACTGACCATCTTGTCCATGCCCTTGGGCCCCAGGCTGGTTCTGACGGCATCTGCAACAGCTGCCACACAAACAAGGGATGGGTCAGTATAGAGAAAATGATAACGTGCATGGTTCATAAGCATGAACTTCAAATTAAAAACACATTATTCTACTAGAACGCATAAAGCTGACACGAAAGAACATATTTGAATTGTTAAGTTTGGTCTTAGTACACATAGTAAATATTGCATCTTTAGGCTTCAATATGTATGCGTGTCATATATGAAAATAATAACTTCAACATGAATGGTTCAGGGAGGATTAATCAAAATCTACTATGTCCATTTTTGTTTATTGGAGTTGCTACAACAAATAAAGCCGACAAATGACATGTCTTTTAAAATTAATGTGGGTCTTAGACAACATTGCATCTGTAGGTTTCCGGATAATATAATGAACAAAGCACATCAATAATTCACGAGCAAGACCGAAGCCCAAAAAAGGCCATCGGGTTCATCAGCTAGACATCTAATAACTCTTGAAATCTGTGACGCACTTTTATGATTGTATGTGCCTATGTATCCTCCTGTGTTACTGTTTTATTAATTGAACACACCCCAGTATATAATATAAAAACATATTTTACTACAGTCTCATCTGCAGCTTAGCTCCGGTCCATATATGGCTCAGTGTGCATCACCTAAGGCCCCTGAGCTAAAACTGAGATTGTGTCGAGTCATGAGCATCTTGCGGAGACACAAGAGTCTTGGTGCGTTTTGAATTAAGAATATTGTCTCAAGCTGTTGGAAGCTACACTGAAAAGCAACCCAAAATGGAGTTAAATTAACATTAAAACAAAAAATATGGTTCATATCCCATGTGCTGAATAACAAAGGGGATTAGTTTGAATTAAAAAACACCTCTTAAGTGAGTGCCTAATATGTTATGTTCTTAAATCACATAAAAAGGCTGTTAAAAACGAGTTATCTTAATAAGATTTCAGCCCTGGTTGAACCTAATAAGACTGAATAACGGTCCTCTGCCCACAGCTAAGATACTAGGCTTAGCTGTGAGGCTTTGAGCAGGATATTAGCCATTTCAACTACAGTATAAGCACTTTCTTACCTTCAGTGCGTTTTTGCATTAAAAATGTTGTCTCATGCTACTAGTAGCTACACTGAGCTTTGAGGGAAGCCACCCCAACTTAAGGGACAATGTAAGTAGAAACAAGGAACTGATGGATTTCAAATGTGCATAATAGCAAAGGTGATTTGTTTGAATTAAAAAACACTTCTTAAATTAGCCGCCAAAGTGTTATGTCTTTAAATCACATAATATGTGTCTTAAAAAGCGACTTATCTTAATGAGATGTCGGTCCTGGTTGAAGCTAATAAGACTGAATAACGGTGCCCTGCCCACAGCTAATATACTAGACTTTAAGGATGTGAGGTTTAGTGCAGGATATTAGCAGTTTCAACTACACTATAAGCAATTTATCTTATCTTAAATGCGTTTTTGCATTAAAAATGTTGTCTCATGCTGCATGCTACTAGTAGCTACACTGAGCTTTGAGGGAAGCCACCCCAACTTAAGGGACAATTTGAGTAGAAACAAGGAACTGGTGCATGTCACATGTGCAAAATAGCAAAGGGGATTAGTTTGAATTAAAAAAAAAAGATGTTAAATGAGCAGTTATGTCTTTAAACCACATAGTAAGGCTGCTAAAAAACTACTTTTCTTAATGAGATTTCGGCTAATAGGACTGAATAACGGTGCCCTGCCCACAGCTAAGATACTAGACTTGGATGTGAGGTTTAGTGCAGGATATTAGCCATTTTAACTACATTATACGCATTTTAACTTAACTGTAGTGCGTTTTTGCATAAAATTGCTATCTCGTGCCACTAGAAGCTACTAGAAGCTACACTGAGAGCTTTGAGGGAAGCCACCCCAATTTAAGTATAAAATAAGGAATCGGTGCATGTCACATGTGCAGAATAACAAAGCGGATTAGTTTGAATTAAAAAAACACTTCTTAAATTAGCAGTTATTTATTTGAATCACATAATATGGCTGATAAAAAGAGAGATGTTGGCCCTGGTTGAAGCTAATAAGACTGAATAACGGTTCCCTGCCCACAGATGAGACACTAGACTGAGGTTTAGTGCAGGACATTAGCAGTTTCACATATATTTGATATTATTAAATCTTACCTTTAGCAGCAGAGATGTTACTGAAGCGGATCTGGGCCGGCTTGTCGCGGTCCACATACGCCCCTCCTTTGTTTCTCCCCATGTTTGAGGCTCTCATTGATCCCATCGCTTCAGGCATTTTTTACCTAATAATTGGTGGTAAATGTTAAGGGAATAATGGAGAAGGGAATCGCTGATGTTCCGGAGCTGTAGCACCGCGGTTCGGCTGCGGATGGACTCAGATAGAAAGTTAATTTCCACCCGGTGTCGCAGTCAGAACCTTCGAGAGCGTTCGGTTCAATCGGTTGCTGCGTAGAGAGGAAGAGGGCAGGCTGTCAAACTGCGACGTGATGACGTTTTAAGACATGAGGCGTCGATTGCCGATCAGAGAAAAAATCAAATGACAGTGATGTTTATAACCGAAGTAGTGGTATAAGTACTCAGATCTTGTAGTAAAAGTAGAAGTACTCAGATATTGTAGTAGAGTAAAAGTAGAAGTACTCAGATATTGGACTTAAGTAAAAGTAGAAGTGCCAGAGTGTAGGAATACAAAAGTATTAGCATCAAAATAAAATAAAAAAACAAAGAAAACTATTCTTGTAGTCCTTCAATAAAAAAGTGTAGCTGCATAGTTTGTTTTCTAGATAATGTTTATTATACTAACCAGAGGTGGAAGAAGTACTCAGATCTTGTACTTAAGTAAAAGTAGAAGTACCAGAGTGTAAAAGTGTAAGTAAAAATCCTGCATTCAAAATATAACTAAAAGTATTATCATCAAAATATAGTTAAAGTAGCGACAGTAAAAGTAGTCATTGTGCAGATTGGTCCATTTCAGAATAATATATATGATGTGTTTTATAATGATTGATCATTAAAGTGTTCCCAAAGCTGATAAAGGTGCAGCTAGTCTGAATGACTTTTTATACTGCAGGGTAGCTTGTACTCCAGGTGGAACTAAAGTCTGATTTAACACTTGATTAGATTTCACATCATTCATCCACATCTGTGAAGTAACTAAAGGTATTACATACATGAAGAGGAGGAAAAGTAAACAATTTAAATCTGAATTGAAGTGGGGTAGAAGTACAACGTTGCTTTACATTGAAATACTCAAGTAGGTGATTGCATGCTGGGTTTTGTATCTTCTAATGAATTCCTATAGTTGAAACTGTATCATGCAATTAATAAAAACGGATCTGGCCTTGATTAG
>NW_011360331.1:0-2077 GCF_000735185.1 Notothenia coriiceps | reverse complement strand
TGTATGCTACCTTTTGCATATCGTGTATTTTGTTTTTGCAAAGTTTGTAAAATGTAAACTTCTTCAGTGCATGACATTAAGGGTTTTGGGAGATGGCCCTGAGCCCAATAGAGATTGCCCTGACAAATGCGCGCGGACGAAATGATGCACGAAGGGTTTGGGGGGCACATTGTAATACACTGACTTTAAATGATTTGCTTGTTAGGTATTCAGCATCAGAATCCGTAACAAATTGAAATTCCCGCGAAAATGTGGTTGCTTTCGATTCATTGTCCGGGTAGTATTCATTGTATAGCAATCGTATTGACCGGGCCAGCCCGAACATCGCGAAGTTGGTAGAACGAATGCCTCCTCATCAAGCTGACCAAGCAGACCCGAGCAGCAGTCGAGAGGAGCCGAGCGCATCCGCGAAGCACACACAATGGCGACGTCCATGAAGAAAGACGGGTTGACCGACTTTTGGCAACTTTTTCATCGTTTTCCAACCGCGTGACCAACATGCGTGAGTGGCAATAACTCTCCTTACCAGCAGGCGGCGGTAGTGTGTATTCATCATTCAAAAGAGGCAACAACCGGAACAACCGGAAGACAGAGAAGAAGAACAGACTGTGATATAAACAAACAACAAATATCGTTTTTCTTTCCATTTTCACTCTCGTCCATTGAAAACATGAACGAACAGCACTTCCTGGGGGCTTGGTTACATCTAGCTAAAGATGATGCTTACAAACTACTTTGGTTGACTGCAAACGTGGAGACTTCTGCTGAATATAATGTCTCAGGCAACAATTTGGAAACCTCTAGCAATAGCATTTTGGGCCTGGATCATTTGAATTGTTATAGGTGGCAGAGTGACAGAAAATGTCTTCAACTTATGGGGTTCCCCCTCAATTTCCACTTATTGTGTATTTTTATATATCAGATGTGATACACGTGGTCTCATGGGGTTAATAACAAAAGAACACAATAAGTTAAAATAACAAATAAGTGGATAAGTATGATGGCATAATGCAGGAGGGTAATTGGACATTCATTCCTGCTATTTTCTAATGAAAACGTACAAAACACTATGCTTGTATTTCTATGTAAATGTATTTGTTCATAGCATCTCTGTGGACATACACTGGTTATTAATAGCTCTAAATATTGTGTTGTGACGTGATTGTGTTGTGTTCGTTGTTGTTGACTTGTTACTGCCTTGCTGTTTGTGCTATATGTAAGGACCCCTTTAAAGGAGATTGTTTATCCTGGATGAAGACATGTCAGTTGATCCAGTCTAAACATAAACACTGCCCACAGAGAGGCCATGATGAACAAACACATTCTCCCAGCAACTAAACAGTAAATAAATACAAACTTAGTGTTTTGTGGTTAATCAACAACATGTAGAGTTAACAGAAGTAGACGTGTTTAAACATCTGAAAGGAGGTCATATCAGTGACTGTGAAGCATCACAGAGCTGAGAGGCTACATGGAGCTAGCATGATAACGGCTACCCGACAGAAACAGACTGTTGTGTTGCTAACGGCAGCTAGCATGCTAACGGCTCCCCGACAGAAACATACTGTTGTGTTGCTAACGGCAGCTAGCATGCTAACGGCTCCCCGACAGAAACAGACTGTTGTGTTGCTAACAGCCACTAGCATGCTAATGGCTCCCCGACAGAAACAGACTGTTGTGTTGCTAACAGCAGCTAGCCTGCAAACTGAAAACTTACCTTCTCTGGTTTCTCCTGCGGCGGTTTTTCTGTATAATATATACGAATAAAGATAGGAGGTGTTTTTTCTGTCGCGATGAAAAAAGAGCTGTTTTTATTTTTTACCACAACAGTCAACGCCTCTAAGCTACGGAGCGCCACGAGGTACACAGTTAGGAGCGGCGCTGCAAAACGCAAAACGTAAAATCAGAAATCTTTATTTATCCCAGAGGCTAAAAGTCTAACAAAGTACCAGAGGGGGGAGAACTACTCAGATCTTGTATTTGAGTAAAAGTAGAAGTACTCAGATGTTGTACTTGAGTAAAAGCAGAAGTACTCAGATGTTGTACTTGAGTAAAAGTACTCAGATATTGTACTTGA
>NW_011360330.1:0-3401 GCF_000735185.1 Notothenia coriiceps | reverse complement strand
AGACAATGTGATTTTCTGGATTTTTTTTTTTCTCATTTTGTCTCTCATAGTTGAGGTATACCTAGGATGAAAATTACAGGCCTCTCATCTTTTTAAGTGGGAGAACTTGCACAATTGGTGGCTGACTAAATAGTTTTTTGCCCCACTGTATAATATTATAATTGCTCCCATATAAATGTGTAATTGCGTGAGAACTTTGTTTATCCTCCAGGAATCGCATCCTATTGGTCTTCTTTTTGTAAAGATAAAACAAGAATATACATGTTACTTTATGAGCTTTCGAGTCGCTGGTTGGTGGGTTGTGTTACCAGTGAGGGAGCAGGGAAAGCTAACATACTTACCTTAACACACACTTACGGTAATACTATTGTGTTTCTGTGGTTCATGCTTCGATTCAACGCCAGCTCTTCATTTGAACAGTGTGGGTTTGAGCCTCTCTTTCCAACCAGTCACTCACACAACCAAACTGCTGCCAAGGAATGAACAGACATTACCAACATTTCCCAGAATTCATGGGGGTGTGTGCTTGTTTGTGAGAAGATCGTGATTCAGTGGCAGCAACCAGGTCTCACCACCACCAACACTGAGGTCAACCACTAGGTAGACTATTTGTTTGTAAGATGGGTGTAAACAGAGACAAGGGGGCTTATTACCTAATGACTTATTATGTGTGTATGATTCAGGCGCTAAATGTGTTTTACGTAGGAAGAAAATCAAAGTGTGTGTGTTCTTCCCCCCCGCTCTCTCCTTCGTCAGTGTTAGGACACACCTTCCTGCCATGTATATAGGCTCAGTGCTCTCTTTCTCCTCATTACTCACACTGCTCTCTCTCTCTTTCTGTGTGTGTGTGTGTGTTTCAGTCTAAGATGCCCTAGGCCGGGAGAAGGGAAATGTAAATGGCTTCCAAAGTAAAAGATGCCGTGGTGTGGTACCAGAAAAAGGTAAGAGGCTGCACATTTCTTCCATTTGCACTCTGGCATGCATGTCATAAAAGAAAGTAAAGGCTATACTAATGTTAATGCTAGTTTTTAAAGTTTGAATTCTTACACTTTTGCAGCAAATGTTCTTTTAAATATTGTAACTGATTTCATCTAGGCTTCAGGAAATGTCACTATAGAGAGCCTGGCTTCATGTTGGATGGTCCACTTTGTTTATTCTGAAAAGGCAGTTCATTCATAAACCCGTGTGTTTGCTTACGGATGTGCGTTGATAAGAAAAACCTAGAGGAGAGGCTGCTCTTTCTGTCTCCACGTTAAACAACAAAACATCCTTTTTTTTTTTTTAAAGCATTTCAATGTAGTAAACAAAGCTTGTTTAAAGAGTTGCAATGGCCAAACAGAAGTATGCAAATAAATGAAATGTTTTAGACTCTTGTAGTATCGAGTTGTAAATGGTAATATCTTTTATCTCAAGTCATCTTTAGAATTTAAAAAGAAAGTGACACCAAATCTGAACCTGCCCCCAGATCTGTTAAAAATAATTGTATAGTGCAAAATGGATCAGATATGACTACATTTTAAGTTTCTAAATCCATGAATGGACAATGTGATGCTCTCAGTGTCTCCTCACTATTTAAGAAGTGCTGAGTGATTAATTAAATGATATTTAGAAGCACCAGACATAAACCTTGCTCTGAAACAAGAAGAAAAGGAGTTTGCTTCATCTAACTAATGTTAACAACTGTATTGCACATTAGAACCTGGAGGCAAATGTATGATAACTCCATAACATGACCAAAGATTATTCCAAACAAGTTATACTGAACGGGACATTTTACAGTTAAAAAGTTAAGTATTCTCGGGTAGATAAACTATTATCAAAATACTAAATTACCTCAAATATATGGATGTATATGCACCACCCTAATATCAAGTTATCCCTCTGTGGCACATTAAAGAAGCAGAGCTAAAACGTTGTTAATATTTCTCCCTTAACACGTAAAAGTGATTATAATTAGGTGTGCCGACTCTCTCTGATGCACAGTGTTTGGCGACGGCCTCCTCGGTGGCACAGTGAGAATCAGCCCGGTTTAGTGTGTCTTCTTGTTCCATGGTCTCAGATATCAGATCCTCTGCTGGACTCCAGCACTGCTCCCCCTGCAGCTCTCAGCTTACACCCCCCATCTGTCTGTCCTCACTGACCGGTCTGTCTGTCTGTCTGTCTGTCATCTGTAACCTGTCTGTCTCTCTGCCTGTCTCTCTGCCTGTCTGTCTGTCTGTCTGTCTCTCTGTCTGTCTGTCATCTGTAACCTGTCCGTCTGTCTGTCTGTCTGTCTGTCTCTATGCCTGTCTGTCTGTCTGTCTGTCTGTGTGCCTGCCTGCCTGCCTGCCTGCCTGCCTGCCTGCCTGTCTGCCTGCCTGCCTGCCTGTCTGTCTGCCTGGCTGTCTTTCTGGCTGTCTGCCTGCCTGCCTGCCTGTCTGCCTGCCTGCCTGTCTGTCTGTCTGTCTTTCTGGCTGTCTGCCTGCCTGCCTGCCTGCCTGTCTGCCTGCCTGCCTGTCTGCCTGCCTGCCTGTCTGTCTGTCTTTGATCTCCTGCTAGCACCTAGCTGACGTCAACATGAGCTTTCACTGGAATCAGATCACACTGAAAAATGACTCACATGAGACTTTAATTAAAGGTGGAAACTCTTAAACACTGCTTTCTGCACAATTTAAATTACTATTGTCTTTTGAAAAAAGTGTGTTTCCCGGCTTTGCTTCATTATTTTGGATCTTAAATTAATTGCAGGTAACGGTAAAGGCGGAAACCATTTTTTGAAATCTACAGAACTATTAGACTTTACTAAGGTTCTGGATTACAAACGGGTAAAACACGAGTGCCTTTTTTAGCTGAGCTTGTCTGGGCAGAGAAGCACCAGTGACGAAAAGCGCTGAGTCATGAAAGAAAGAAAGCCTTCTTAAGTCGCAGATCACACCTGTCTGTCTTTCTGTTCCCCTTAGCTACCATAATGTAAAGGAAATAAAACAAATTAACTTGTTTCTTTTGGGCATCATAAACTGAATTTTTATTTTATTTGCTGTTTGGATTCCCAGGACAGGATGATTTTAAAAAAAAAAAAAAAAAAGTACTCAAAATGTAAAAAAACACAGCTAGAGTTCTGTAGCCAAACACCTGAAATCGAGCCAAATGAACAAACTCTGCCCTCAGAAGAGGATTGAGATGTAGCAAAATTGTTAAAATAAGACTGTGGCTCCCCACAAGCTCACATGCTAGAGCCTTGTCTGTGTTGTGGTGAAAATCTGATCAGGGGATCCCTCAGGTGACACCGCAAATATGGAGGGAAATGTCATTTCTTTTGTCGTGTTAACGCAGTATATGACATGTAGAAAACTCAACAACAACTGAGACAGTGTACATTAACATCAATAAACATTTCTGTAAATGCGCCAGAGTGGGCCAAG
>NW_011360329.1:0-2319 GCF_000735185.1 Notothenia coriiceps | reverse complement strand
CTAAGTTCAGATTCAGTGTTCCAGATGATAAAACAATGTCCATACGAGTGTATATCTTTCAATCCATCGATCCATTTATTTTGCTGTCCATATTTCCTTTCTGTTATCATTCAGATACCAATATATGCTCGCCAGTCACGCTGAATACAAACGGGTTTAACACACAGCTCATATCCACACGGCTTCTGCCGACACGGTCAAAAACTGTTTGCTACCGCCCCACACACCTGCATCTGATCACCCAGGCCCAGGAGTTCAACACTTCTAATCCCTATCTGATCAAATCAGATTTGGATTTTGGGGAGTTCAAAACCAAAAAGCAGGATTAGGATCACTTTGATATCAGATCAGGAAATCCAATCCAAGATTTAATCTGGATCAAATCTTCAAAACGGGTAGTTCAAACCGACAACACAGGAAACTGGATTATCCCGATCCCACCATGAGGGTGGATCTCCAGTGGATTACCAGAGCAACATGAACTGTACAATTGATTTAAAAATATGTTTCAATATAAATATGATGGCAAAGTTTGTTAACTGAAATAATACACAATGTTAGCCTTCATGGCAAATCATTTTATTTTTCCAATTTTTGCTCACGTTTGTGGTGGCCTACCAACCAACCAAATGTTGACATAAATGTTTATGCTCATAAAAGTATCACAACAAAGATTGTCAAGCACAAATTTAATTTAGATTAAAGAAAAAATACCTTAAAAAAAAGGCCCATCATCTGTCATCACCTTTCAAAAGTAATTGCGGACAATAGATGTCTCTGCAACGTGGTCTCTTGTCTTCCTTGTATTATTTTTCATATCCACTAGATGGAGATCGATAGGATTAAAGCACTGATATTCAGGATCTAGTAATCTTGAAAAGTCTGAATCTGGATCAGGGTGATCCTATCCTGAATTGCTTTGAAATACTGGGACAAAATCTGTCCGAGTTGTCTGATCCTGGATCACAAAAAATGGGATTTCAAAATCTGATCGGATCTGATTGAGATTAAAAGTTTTGAACTACTGGGCCCTGGCTATTCAAAAATGTAAGAGTGACACTCGTAGATTTGCGGTCGAACCAGCAAATGAATTGATGAGTTCACAAATGCTGATGGAAAGTTGTAAATGTTAGACTAACACTTTTTATTGACTGGTAAATCTATTTAATATATTCATAGATATTTTTCATATTTTTTGTTTGTATATTTGCAGATTGATTTTTTAAATGAAATATTTTTGGGGAGGTTAGAAATATTTCTGCATTTGTGGAAGGTGTTTTTCATTTACAGATTAGCACTAAAATCATGGAGACATATCTATCTCCTAACCTAAGACAACATCGCTCCCCTCCCAAGATTGGAATATAGAGCATTTTATTTTTACATTTTCCCCCTTGTTTCGGAAATATTTGCTAAATTTGAATAAAAAACATTTGACATTGATTTCTCCTCTTTCCTCTCTGTCATCCACCAGAGCCCAGTGTGTTGGCAACCTGGGCCTGGGGTTCCGCCGCGGTGCCGGGGTGTTGGACATGCAGTTTGAGTCTTCGTCGCAGCTCTTCACCTGCGGCTACGACACCTTCATCCGACTGTGGGACCTTCGACTGAACCCAGGGTACGCACAGGGCCCCAGGGGGTTGCGGTCTATTTATTCATTAGTGAGCCCTACAACGCAGCCCCTGTACTGTGCGCCGCTGAGGACCCTGTCTGAGTTCACATCCTAAAGCCACAAACATCAATACTAAAACAGGTTTAATGTGTCAATCAAGTGAAAGCATTTAAAGGGATTGTGGGGTCACAAAAGCACTAGGCCCCTAATACCCCTTTTCCACCTAACCAGTTACAGTTCTAGCTCTGTGCTAGTGCTCTTCTGGTTCGAACTGATTCTTCTTTTTAGCCCCAGTTGTGTTTCCGCTGCTCAGTGCCCGACTGGTGCTGCTTCATGACATCACCGTTTACGTCGCTGTTTTTTCGTCGGGTCAATAATCGTGTTGCTTTTAGTCATACAAAGCCAGATTAAATTAAAAAAACGACTTCTCCAACCTTTTCTCCAGAGTGCCGTGGTTCATTGTTTATTAATGTGGTTCAGCTGCATTTACCGACCGCTGCAGTGCTGCTCATCCACCGGAGTTTAGTCTGCCATTAACTCACAGCAGAGTTTAGTCTACCGTTAACTCACGGCATAGTTTAGTCTACCCTTAACTCATGGCAGAGTTTAGTCTACCGTTAACTCACAGCAGAGTTTAGTCTCCCGTTAACTCACGGCAGCGGCGGCTGGAAAGTATTCACTGTCTGTCTGTCCCACAAGCAGCTGATAAA